>NW_026999357.1:300000-385999 GCF_037126465.1 Ornithodoros turicata | reverse complement strand
AGGTCAAGAGTTGCGATGTGCAGAATAGGCCTGTCATTGTTCCAGAGGTGTTGAAATGTTTCTTAGCTTATGATGGGAGAATGAAGCTCCAGGGTCCACCTCAAAAACGTGAGGACGGTTGTCTAACATCGCCTCAATGGTGTAACGATTTGTTGCTTGTCTCGAGGTGTGTAGTGAAAAGATGTCTGCCCACGCCTCAGTCTCTGTGTAGCCTCAATGCAGTTTGTTTGTCCGTGTTGTTTAGACTGGCAAGCGTTAAGCATGATCGTGACCAGTAGTCTTACCTGACTGCTGCCGTTTCTTCTTACTGAAGCAAGCTTTTTCAGTATGTCAAATTTTCTTCTAGAGCTGCAGGTCGACTTGCGAAATGGTCAGTTCTGAGCATTGTGGTCTCCGTTACAGCGGTAGCAACGCGAAGTCGGTTTGGTCCCTATCTTTGAATTCCGTTGCTTTGTCGTCGTGTGGAGAATCTTGCTGCCTTCAGTACTACGCGTGCTTGACTGTTGCTGGACTGCCGACTGCATAGCTTTGGCGATGTCAAAGGCTTTTTGAACTCAGCTCCGAGAGCTCTTAGAGAAATTGCTGCTGTGCGTGGACGTCACCCACGGATGAATCGATTATGTAACATTATTTCCAGTGGAAGAGTCGTTGTTGAAGGAGTTCCGACAGTAGAAGGAGTCGTTGTGGTTGATGCATCTGGCTCGGTTGCGCGTGATGTGGATGGCGTTGCAGCCGGTGACGTACTAACCGTCTGCGATGTTCCAGCGTACAAGGTGCCAAAGTTGCAGTCCTCGGTGAGAGCTCTCAAGGCATCCACGTATTCTGAAATGCTTTCCTGGGGTCTTAGAGATCCCTCTTGTGGAAACGCCATCGGCCTAGCAGTTCTGATGGTCCCGTCTCGAAATGGAGATTTAATTTGTCCATAATTTCATGATAGGGTACTGTGATGACGATAGGGGATGTAGGGGGTCAAGAACCTTGTTGTAGGTTTCTTCACCGATGAAAGTGAAAAGCAACGCACGGCTTCTTTGCTGCGTCCCGTACGCCATTTACCTCGAATAGAAATTTGAGACGTTCGCGCCATAATGTCCAGTCTGAGCCGGCAGTGAATTCTGCAAGTGTTGCGTAGTTCATGCTGTTCCCTCGTCGCCAGTATTAGAATGTAGATTTATTTTGCTTGCCAAAGAACCCCCCAAAATCACACGACAGGCGCATTGTTTTCGCTCGCACTGGATTGCACTACCTTGGACTCCGCGCAAGACGGGTTATCTGGTGCTGCACTTTCCTGCTGAAAGGAACTTTATTAGTAATGCCTTTCTTTTCAACAGGAAAGTGCAGCACGCAAATAACCCAGTTCGGATCTAGTGCAGGAGGTGCAAGCGAAAAGAATGCACCTAACGCCAGTCCAACCGCGCAGTTCGTTCCATGCAGTCCCGTTCCACACTTCTTTGCCTACTTGTTTCACCTGGTCATGACCATAGGGCTGCCTACAACCCCAACAGCATAGCTTCGTTTCAGACAGATCGAATTACTTGCGCACCACACTACGAAGTGGAATAACAACGGACACCTGTGATCTACACATATTTCACGGTACTGGTAATTCATTTCATTTCATTCATTGTCAATTGTAGCACAGAGAAGTAAAGAAAAAGGGGAAGTTGGCCGAAAAGCGGCTCAAAAGCCGCTTGACACACACTTCCAGAAGGTCTCACTCGTATGTCAACAGCAGCACAAAAGTACAAATGGAAAAATACAAGGCACTCAATGAACCATACTTAGTAATGCTAACCACGCACACACAAAAGCACACTCAAGTACGAGTTCCACCAGATTAACACCCGTAATGCACTTACAGATAGATGAGTTGTATTTACACAGCTCGCATAATAATAATTATGCGAGCGGTGTAATAATTAATGATAATAATTGAATCATGGTGACAAGAAATGGAACACTGTGTGTTGCTGAAGGCACGACTTCTTGTGGAAATCTTCCATTGCTCAGAATGTCGGGTGGTTTTCCAATGAAAATAATGACAATATGATAGTGTTATTCTGTTTCACAGCTAACAAATACGCGCACAGTAGAAAATAAATGTAATAATTAGTAACTTTAAGGAGGTTGAGACTGAAAAAAAAAAAAAAGCTCCTGTGTGACTGTAACGGGAAACATCAGTTATAGCTCTGACTGCCCAGTTTTGTACGAGTAATAACTTGTTTATATTACTTTGACTTGAGGCACCCCAACCCAAGAAGCACTAACGGCGTACGGAAAACAAAGGGAATTATATATAAACATTTTGACATTTCTCCGCAAAATTTGGCGGAGACGACTCATGCCTCCAACGGACCTGGAAATTTTTGGTCTTGACGTGAGGTACCTGGCAGTCCTATGACAGATTTTCAGAGAGATGTATTCCCAAAACCTTCACGGATTTTACGATATCAATGCGATTTAGTCCAAGAAATATGTCAACAGGACATTTCACGGGTTATTCTTAGTTGTATAAAACACAGCTTTTTTTAAGCGAACTTGGTAAGCAAACTTGAACCCGCACCCGCAAGAATTTAATCTGGGCGACCCGCACCCGCAGTGCTGTCTGTGTACCCGCATACCCGCATTGGGACCCGCAGGGGGAAGTGAGCGGCATACACGCGCTCGGCTGCCAGTCTGAAACCTCGTTTTCTTGTTCACTCTCTGGGTGGTGAAGATGACTATACGGGCACGATGCACCAGCCTTACCCCAAATCAATGGATGCGTTCCTTCTGTTCTTTATTGAACGTCCACTCGCCTCCTCGTCCATTTTACCGCTCTTTCTATTTTAAAACAATGGAAATTTTTAGTGTTGGCATGTCTCGGACGGCTTCAATCGTATGCAATAAAACTGCAATCAACAAAGAGCCATATATCATATGTCTCTATTAATAATCGATCTCGACGCCAGCACTTGCCTGCTGCAGTCTGCCACATGGATTTATACGGCCAACGACATAGGGCACTGCCAGTAGTATAGTTTAATACAGCATAATAACCGTGCCTGTATAAGAACCATACTGTATAACAACCACTTCTTTTCTAATCCAAGATGGCCGATTCTAATCCAATTCTAAGCCAACACAATCCAGTTCTAAGCCAACACAATCTATTTGTAAACCACCACAAGTCAATCCAAAGCAATCTGATCGGCCGCCATTAGCCACGCCCACTTCACGTTGATTGGTCCACGCCAAGCCTACTGATCTTTGATTGGCTGACCGTAGCTCCGCTCCTTTATGCTAATTAGTTGGCTTGGCTCCGCCCAGTTCACGCTGAATGGCCCGTGCTAAGCCTACTGATCATTCATTGGTTGACTGTAGCTCCGCCCCTTTATGCTAATTACTCGGCTCTGCCTACTTCATGTTGATTGGTGGTGCATGCGTATCGCTGAGCACAGCTCCACCCCTTTATGCTAATTAACTGGCTCTACTGATTGGTCCATTCTAAGCCTACTGATCACTCTCCACATTTTCCAGGCTTTCTAAGCCCTCTGATTGGCCGTCCCCAATTTAAGCCCACCAAATGTTCAAGCCCATTGATTGGCTGAGTAAGCCCGCTGAACATAGCGTTCATTAGTGCCCCGCAAGATGGCAGCGACCCCGCTGCGGCTTTATCTCAGATGTTCAAACTTACCTTGTGGTGTGCAACTTTCCGCCCACTTCATGCTGATTGGTTCATTCTAAGCCTACTGACTTACTGAAGTTGTGGTTGACACTTGCCAGTGCATTACACACATTAACATAGGAAAAACAAGATATGATGCACAAAAATTAACTTGTATTGGTTAGTTGTGCAACGTCCTGGGATGACAGAATTTCTCTAAGTAATAGCAGCGTGTTTTCTTTTTGTTTCACTTTTCTTTGCTCTAGGACAAAGTTGGCAGCTCTCCATTTCAATCACAACGCGGACAGGGAGATTGCTGAGTACATCCTAAAGTTTTCCAAAGCGCGGGAAACTTGGGCAGTTGCTGGGGTCAGAACCAAGCCCACTTTTGGTAAGTACAACATTATGCATAAGATTGTAGTGGATGAACCTGTTTAGTAATGTCACAGAAAGAAAGATAGTACTGGTAACAGGGAATTGTTTCTATGTCTTCAATTCTCCAATTCCAATTTGCAACTTCAGAGTATGTCACAAAGCTCATCGACTGCGTGATGGACCTCTGCGAACAATGGCCAAGCTATGCCTCTGCTGCAGCTGCTTCAGCTCCTACGAGCTACGAAACTCTGTGCAGCAGGGCAGGTCCGAGGCCTCCGCTTCAGGAAGCCTTTGACGCCCACAAGGAAAGGTTCTCCCACTGACAGCACATAGCCTTAACAGAACCTACAAGTAGCGTCAAGTCTGCGTACTTCACAAGGTTGCTGAAGTACCTCTGTTGTGTCAAAAGGAATACTTTTTTTGCGGTGGAAAGTGAGTACAAAGCAGTAAGTGTGCAATAAGTTTGTCAAGCTGAACTATGTACAAGTTTTTATTTAAGATGAGTGTCAGACAATCGTACTTCACAGGACACTTGTTAATCTGACATTCTTGCTCTGCGATCATTTGGCTTGGGAATCAGTTCCTCACATTGTAAATCTGCCTTGTTCATATGACAATTCACTTGTCCAGCAGTGCACAGACTTTTCGTACAAACAAGCTGATCACATGTATCGTGTACTTGATCGTGTGGCTGCCAGTCCCTCACCCGGTAATCCTCGGGACTTGCAAATGCCTTCCTGTCTTTTCTAATTACATATTGAAGTTCGATGTACATTTTAAGGAAGACCCGTAATTCTTTTTGCCACAACTATGCTCACAAACAATTGCCCTAGCTGCACGGACTCACTTGTGCTATGTTGAGCTGCAGTTTCGCCGAAGCGACAGCAAAGGGTCAAAGTAGGGGGGGGGGATAGACACCCTCCCCCTCGCTCAAGCGCTCAGGAAATGTGATCACGACTGGCAGGTAATGCCCTTTTTGCTAGGTAAATGTGCACGGATTGGCAAATTATTTTTGTGTGCCACCTCCGATAACCCCTCCCCCCCCCCATAGTGGTCCACCTCCCCGAAAAAAATTTCCGGCTATGCTTCTAACTACCTCCTTAATCACATGAACTCCTAAATGTAATTTACCAATGTCTCCTCTTTTACTGAGTAATGGTGCAGCCTGTTTTGTGCATCAGGATTTTGTCCACACTGAAGAAGGCCTCCATATATGCAATGTATGACACTGATGATACTGATACAATACATATAAGTCTTGAAATTTATGTCCGTTACCTGTGATATCATGTGTGGTAAGGTTAATGAAGTCCCACTGTATTCATGCAGCATAACAAAGTAGCTCCAAGTGCACCTTGTAAGCAGTGTCAATTTTACATGAATTTATATATTCTTGGACATTACAAGTGGTCCAATTCGCAATACACTCTATACGTATGTAGGGGCGCTTATCTCGTTCGGTGCATGATGCAAATAATTTAATGCAGTTCATTTTAGACAAATGATAAGCGTGTCATGTAACATGCAAAACTGTGATGAGCTATGAAACCTGAGGCTTTGGACCCTGCCAGATTTTCCCAGTGGACATTACCCATAGTAGAAATTCTCAAGCACATTCTTCACACATTTCTTGTTCTCTGTAGTACTGTCATTGTTAAAGCCTACGAACAAAACTGAGCAACCCATGCAGAACAAAACAAATGGACAGAATTGAACGGTACCTCTGCAGAGTTTCAAGTGCAGACAAGGAACAGCAATGGTATGTAGACCCCGGATGCCAGGCTAATCCCCTTCTTTTTTTCCTGAGTACTAAAAGTGCCTTTCAATATAAGAGTATTGGGCCAAATTGGGAGATGGGTAAACCAGATGCATAGATTCTACTGTGCCTGGAAATATCTATTTTGGCATTACTGCCTATTGTACCTTAATGCGGCAAATCACATTTGTACCCATGCTGTGTGTCTCCCGGTCATTTTACTCAACGTTCCGTAGATGGCTTTACTGTTTTTAATCGTGACACATTTTTACTTGGAACATTGCCCAAAATAGCACTTTGATGACTGACTAGAGTTAACCTTGTAGCTGTAATCGGTATTGTGTCGCACGTCCTTTTCGGAACCAGTTATCACTTCAGAAAAGTAATGGAATATTAGCTGGCAGTTTAATAATACACTGAAGATGATTAAAAATTGGCCAGATTGGATCGGCTATCTCAATGTGTGAAAATTCAATTGAGGAAGCATAAGAATAGCTGTAGTGTATATACCACTTTATAGGATATCCCTCGAAACCCTGTAATATATACAAAACCATTTTTTTTTGAAAAAACAAAGGTATTACACAGGAGCAGAAAGCAGGGAGCATTATTATACCTAGAAGTCAGAAAGAAAAAAAAAAAGGAGGTGAAACGTTCATAAGTAAGCCATTCCTTTGCCTATCAGACAAGATAGATAAATTCCTCAAGCAAACGTACAGGGGTTCCAGATGGGTGAAAGGAATCTCTGAGCATCACGGAAAAGTGTGACTACCTTTAAAATACACACGTTTCGTTGACACTTCAGTGCCACGTTGATGTCAGTTTGTCCACCCTGTTATTTGTTTCCCTTGCACTCAGGGTTTTTATTCGTTTCCACTGAATAGTAAGTTTTGCTTTTCATATTTAGCGTTTTCCCTGTTAAACTTAAACCGAAGGAGTAGTACTGTTAGAGGATACAGAATCTTGGAGAATAGAGTAATCTTAGTAGAGGTAATCTTACAGGCAAAAATGGGTGAGGTCTAGCACTCGCAAATGAATAAAATAAGTATGTAAAGAGTTTAAAACATTTATTTTACTAAAAAACAAGCTTTCGGACGGAGTCCGTTCTTCATCAGGTGCTATACTTTTGAACACTTGGTAGAGATATTTATACTAATGTACATCAGAGGAAGGGGACAACGAAGGTGGTGAGGAGGAAATACAAATTCTTATTAGAGAGGACCGAGGGCTCAAAAAAGAAATGCGAAAGAAAGCGATGTACAGTCGGAGCGTTACAGGAGGCCAAGACCGTTGAGATATCTCAGGTGAGCGAACATTGTAAAGAAGACCACTGGAAGAAATATTACACTGCTGGGGTAAACAATAATAACAGATAAACAATGGCAGCACTCGTGTTTAGCCTGCATTCTAACGTACAGAAACTGAGAACAGGCTATCGGTTCTTAGGAGTTTTGTAAAAGTGGTATATTCTTAAAATGGGTAAAAAAAAAGGAAAGAAAAAGTAGCAAGAACGAGTACTTAGAGGCAATGTATTTTTTTAGGCATCAGTTGCTCCGACTGAAAACAGTTTCGAGTAATGTTTGACAGTGTGGCGACCAGGGCTGGCTGCACTGTGTGCACTGCTCATCAACGGAATTTCATAGCTCATCAGAATGACAATCATGAGGGCCATATGTCAAAATATTAGTAGAACCATTCAAATGCAGTCAATAAACCTGCTACAGCTGTCTTCAACATTGTATGGAACAAAGGTGATGTCTGTGCAAAAGGACTCTGCAAGTGCATGGCACTGAGCTCAACAGATCTCTTACTGCAGGCTCCCCTCATTGCTGCAATTTGCTTTTGTCAGCCATGCCACATGCCAAACAACGAATTAAATAATCTGTATCAGTCTCAATACTTGGAACGTTAAGAACGTCTATGGATCATTAAAAAATATGGGGTTTTCAAAAACCGTCCACTATACCGATGACGAGAAACATGACGATGACAAATTCTGCAACACCTGCAGAGAAGTTTTAACATGCAGCATTGTGTAGGTGTTACATATCCCACAGACTTGGGCTCATCCTTGATTGAAAAAATGAGTAAAAAGGACAGACAGTTGTTTTTGTGCTTTTAGAACTGGCAATACCGAAAAAGTGAATTTATTTGTAGTTCCTGTAGTGCCATTTTTATTGCCCAAATTGAATTTGTTATGCCTAGGACATGTGCCAAAAACATATTTTTTTGTTTTTACATTTTTAGGGTCTCATGGTATACAATTGCCTGTGTTCGATGCTGGAGAGAGTGAACTTTCGTGATTGTTGTTGTAGTTAAAAGTGCTGTGTGATTTGTGAAGGGTGTAGTGGCTGGCTGTGCCTTCACAGTTCTACATAAGACCATATCATTGTGATCAATATTGTGAAGGGGCTTATTAATTCATTCCCCGCATCACCACCTGCAATGGGGTAGAGTAACGGCCCTGGCGATGGAACTGAGCATTCATCATTCATCGTCTCGAAATAAAGTTGTTGTTGTTCCAAAAGAGAACATGATAAAGGTTACTTTCAAGAACCGGACGAAAGCCAAACTGGAAGAAGCCCAATGTGATTTCTATGCTGTGTGTTATGATTGCTTTCCAAGGAACGGTAATTCAGAATTGCGGGACAGTAGCTACATGAAAAACCTTACACCCATAGCTATCTTGTATACTAGTGTCTTCATCCCGTCGCTCATTGTGTCACCTGTAGTGTTGTAACACGTATATGGCAAAAATAAATTATGATAGTTGTATTTCTTTGCATATATTTGGTACAGTGCATTGTTCTTGGCTACTATATGTCTTCTGTAGAAAATATAAATAAACAAATTCACCACTCACACAACACTCTTGTCAACTGCGCGGAACTACTTTGATTTTCATCAAAAGCCACGGGTAAGAGCTTGCCAAACTGATGCTGAAGGTTCTTACAGGTTATAGAAGTCTAATACATTACATCAGTATCCCCACGTAGCCACTAACCTCCTTATCTTTCGCTATGCTTGCCAATTCTTGCCTGTTGTCCCGTTTCGTCCACGTGTTCGTGAACCTTCCATTCTTCTGTAACCGGTCTGTAGCCTAGATCACAACGTTCACATAATCCCCTCCACACTCTAACAAAGCAGCCATTCACTCCGGCCGTAGAAGCCCGTACGGAACCTTTCTTCCCTCCGGGCTGTTGACCCACAATTCGCATGAACCTTTAAACACGTCACACCTAACCCTTTAAATACCATGCCAATGATGAGGACGGTGCCCAGAAGAAGAACAGTCTGTTCGAAATATCGGCGGCTTCTGTCCTGAGGCAACTCCCTTCCTCCATCAGTATGTGATAGGTGTACATACGTGTTATCGTTCGTTTGGCTTACCTCCTGATCCGTGGAAACATAAATGATGCTCGTCAAAACCAAGGGGTACAATAAGTGACCAACATAACTAAAGACACCAGCTGACTCTCACCAAAATTCATGGCATTATGCTTTTCAATAAATGTTTATACACCGCATTGCTCCTTTCATGCAAAGGCCCTTTTCTCCTTCATCCGCTGTAACTTGAAGCTATTATGTCTTCAGCATGACCAGTTTTACTGAGCATGCCATTATTTACATAGAGTGGTGTGGTTTTATATTTGCTTCTCTGGACAACCAAGGTCTGACTTCCCTATTTTGGTAAGGTTGCCTTTGCGGCACCGGGAGAATATTTGTACTCTGCAACAAAGCATATCATACAAGGCAGAGAACAGCGGAGACATTTCCACCACGGTTACTGGTTCTGACACAAAGGTTATATGTTTGCGCTGACAAATTTGGTCGCAAAACTGTCTTGAAGTGTTACTTGCTACGGGAAGTGTTGCAGGGCTGAACATTTGTAGTACAGCACACTGTGCACTTCCTTATACTGGGTGTAAAGTGTGTCACTGCCCTTGATTACATCCGTGGCTCAGCAAACAGAATACTAATATCTGGTCTGAAGACTGATTCAAGAGCAGTATTCAACGTCGTGGAACCCTATGTGTGGATTGAGCCGTACGTACATCTAAGTAAACAAGCAAAACTTGATAAGGGCTCCCCATGAACATGGCACAACGCGCTAGTAGACTGTATACACCTTTTGTATAACTTTCACTTCCATATAACAGACACTGCAGTTCGAATGGGCACAATACACCCATACGTCGTGCATTGCCATCCTGCAAGGATTCCGCAGAACGTATATATTTTTTTCATGGAATTTTGGTCTGGCAATCGCTTGATTTGTACAATTACAATTTTCTTTCTTTGAAGAACAGTCCTCTACATGTAATATGCTCAAACGACCGCCACTGCTCACGCAGTTTCTCAATCGCTCCCGTACTTGCATCAATTTGTAAAAGTAACAAGCCGGTTGAGGTGCGAACTTCTCGAGCGCATAATCACAATTTGGCGTCGAAAACGTTGTTGAGACGAATTGGAAGTTGTAGTAACACCGATTCCATCGTTCCACAGCTCTGTTGTGGTTGCCTCGCCGACAGCCATAACTGGATTTTCTCGCACACGCTGGAAGCCGGAGAAAGCCGCAGCTTTCGTCCAATCAGAAGCAGGACACTTCATCTACGTAGATGGAGCAGGCTTATCCCGTGTACGTCACAAAAATGGCTGCGCCCATGGCTTGTTTCGATTTCTTTGATTAATGAATTTGCGTAGTAGGAAGACAAAATTGAGAAACGGATGTCCATTCCGGGGATAGTTTGGTGTGCTCTTTCAGAATATCACAACCGTTTCAACACATCGGGAAATCGGCGTTGCTGACCTTTAAAAAACACGAGACATGGGGACGTACCTAACAGCTCCAGCTGGCAAAAAGAGTACGTCTCCTGTTTTCAACAAACCGCAAAGAACGATGTGGTTCGTGATTATGGTGCTATACATGCCGAAGATTACTTTTTAAAAGTGTGTAAAGGATAGCGTATACAGTGTGTATCTTAAGAGGAAGTGTTGCTCAACCGCTTACTTACCCGACATCTCGCTTTCCGCTGTGAGGAACGATGACGAAGGTTTCAGAGAATTAGTGGATGTAGTTCCGTATCGGGACCACTGGCTTTTTTTGAAGAAAACCTAGTAAAAACAAAAATCAAACGCTTTTAGGTGAAAGAGGAAGTAATTAGTAACGAAATTAAAAAGGAATGACCCTCGTATATTGCGTAAACCGTATAAAAATTGAATTTTATCGCCGGTTTCTTGATGGCGATCCGCCATCTTGGCTGAGGACCTTACTGACCTAACCCGAGGCACAGTCTCGACGCCCGCACCGCCTAGTGCGTGCCTGGGGGGGGGGCGCCCCCCAGACCCACCCAATCTGTAGAACCTAACTTAACCTAACCTCACTCAAGTGCGGTGATTTAGCCCATTTCAACGGCGCTACCTTTCGCAAGACGGCAAGTTTCGAATCCGTTAGGCTTAGCATTCCCGTGTTTCTCCTGCGCTAAAAGTGAATCAGATGGGGTTGTTTAAATGCACATAAAAAAACTTCTAGTCCACAGAATTTTATAATTCTTACATTTTTAGATTCAGTATATGATCTTCTTCCACTTCTATGCAATATTTACTTTCCTAACCGTTTCACTAATTTTTAAAAACGAGTGGTCCCGATGCGGAACTACACCCGAATTGGTTATGCGAAACATCGGCGTGACACGAAAATGCGGGTATGAAACACGACATACCCATGATTAAGAGGCTTTTGGGCACAGAAACAACGCGTAATCCCTGCAGGTCACAGCCTGTCGATGTCTATGCCGCCACCACTAGAGGTCGTCGTCTTCTCCTTCAAAAGAGTTGTTGTCGTAGCTTTTCTCTTATTCTTTTTCGTCTTCCACTGCATTTTTCTCTTCCATTGAAATGTAGATCCAACTTTTTTAGAATGTATGTAGATCCAGTGTCTGTGTTCAATTCAACAAGGCGGAAAGCAGTGAACCTGGAACGAAAGAAAGGCTCATCAAAAGGCAGTGCGTTGCCCAGTTGTTCTTCGACCAATATGCCTTTTCCGTCAGGTCGTTTCCAACGCTTTTAAATATTGAAACCTTCATCTTTTGATACGTTTATTTTCAGTCATGCTTCCAAAGAGAACTCCTCTTCAGCTCTCGGGGACAGCTCAGGCACTGTGACTTACATGATCACCAAATCCTCTCCCCATCCCCCACGCGATACTATGGCCTGCACCGCGTCGTTTAAATGCGTCTCAAAGGTCTCTCACAGACACCTTGTGTGTGTAGCACAAGCTATACTTGAGCGTGCAGCACAAGTCCTCCTTTGCAAGGAGGAAATTGAGGGCCTTCAAGTATTCAGGGCCTTCAAGTAGCGAATCATGAAGACGATTTACCTGGGTCATCACTACGAATTCCCTTTACAACATAATGATATGGGGGGGATATGTTTATTAAAGATAAAGAAAGGGGGAAGGGGGAATGATATGGGTTGGTAAAGGCACAGCCGTAAAGCACAGCCGACCGGCAGTTGAATCATAGATATGCCATTCTGTGTAGCTATCGCGGTTGGTGCTAGCGGAGTACTTATCTTGCACCGACATAGCAGATAGGAGTGAAAAATATGGCTTAAAACAGCATTATCGATAATCCTCCCTCTGGGTGTAACTCTGGCTTGACACGCATTACGTGGCCTGTGTCGCACACAATGCGTGACAGACTGTTCTGCTGCTTTTGATGTGCACATCACAGCAGCCTAGTGTGGCATCAGTGTGATTCTGGTGCATTCCAGTACGGATGGTGTGTGCATCATACTTGTGTATAGTTTTGATGTGAACGCCGTAGTCGTCTGGTGTGGTTGAGTACGGGCACCATGGTACGTACACCGGGCCAACGTCACTAGACAGAGATTCAGCTGTCGAACTGTGCGGTGATGCTATGAACCACCACTGGCTCGACTTCTTGGTGGCGTTGACTTCACGTTAAGGAACTGTCGACGAAATCAACAGTATGTGGTCTCCACATCCACGAGCTGACATCTCAAAGCCCTATGTGCATATCATCAACGGAGAGATTCTTGAAACGCCGCGAGAAAATTGTACCCCCCGTGTTGCCCCAATCTTCCATCGAGCCTGTTGTCACGGGAGCGATTCCCGGACCAGATTTTTGTTGACCTGTCTACACAGTGGGGACCGGCTGTTAGGCGTGTAAGCGACACCAGTGAGGACACATGTTGGCAACAAACACAACAAACACATACTTTTCACACTTTACGGCAACGTGCCCGCGTGTCCATACTTCCCGGGATCGAATGCCGCATAAGCCCCGCTCAATCTCCGGGCGACTTCTCCCTTCAAAATCCTGACATTTGCCCTCCCTTCCGTCAAGAGGGCGGCTCCCTTAAATAACATTTCGCCAGACACAAATAAATTACACAAAGCAAACAACCTCTTCATTGAAACCACCTGGCCATTCGACCTTCCGACATTCCTGCTTGCTAAGCTTCAGGACACTTTCTCCAGAATTCGGTCCCTAAAGCAGCTTTCACCCCTTTGTTCATCTGCCCACAAACAGGTGTCTTTCGGGGGTGTCTAGACGGTTAGTAATCGAGGAAGTGGTCCGACACGGTGACCCAAGGTGATGTTGGTATTAATGTTGTAATGTGCTGCCACCAGTAGTGAGAGTGTGGATATAACACGAAAAAGTCATATCCTCAATATAATACTTCGCAATGGAACCTTGGACATTATGTCTATTCAAACGCAAAATCCTCGTCAATGAGCAGAGGATCATTTCCGTTGTTTTTCACTTGCGGTACTCTGTTCCAGTTAACACTAGAAGGCAGAGATGTCGTCGATGAGTATTAGCATCCATTGCGTTGCTCTCTTGTGATCCGCGTAGGGGTTCCGCTGCCTTGCAAGTATTACCTACAAAAGCCACATTCCAGAGGTATCTGATATGCAATATTAGAACGTTCTAATATTGTATATCAGATACCTCTGGAATGTGGTTTTTCTTATATCGGCCAAAGTAAACGCTGCCTAAATGATCGCTTGCGGGAGCATGCCCTCAGAGCAAAAAATAACGATTGTTCTTCCGAATTGGTAAAACACCTACAAGTCTGTAGAAGTTGAGCGCCCAGATGGCATGAAACCTTTGTAATGTCCAGTGAAAGTGACCTCAACAAAAGGCTTATGAAGGAAACGCTGTCCATTATCTCTGCTGGGAACTGTGTTAGCAAGCCTTCCCTGACATTTCCGTTGGTTTTGGGGACGTTCTTACGTTCTCCTCACCCTTCATTCTCACCTACTTCAACCCTTATATGTTTGCGCTGTTAAGTAAACTTTCAGCTGTGTTTGAGACCTTGTCTGTGTTTGTCGTTTTTTTTTTGTCGCCTAATCTCGGGTTTTTAAGTTATGGATCCAAAAGATTTGCTGTCGACATTAACACATCCCCCCCAACTCTCCTCTCTGGTGGTGGTGGTTGGGATGTCGTAAAACCGGCTTGCGGTTGTTGGCCTCACGGATATGGACTGCGTCACACTGTAAGCCAGGATGACATTGGAAAGGTGCCAATTAGGCTACCAATACCGGCATTGGAGAATATTAAGCACTGGAGACCCAAGCTAGCTGTCCCACATCTTCTCTCAACTTCAGATGCGTGAAGTGGTTTTTATCGTATATTTTCTACCCGAAAATTAACTTTTCGACCCGATATCACGCGATTTTCAAAACCATAAAACCCGAAAACACAGGACCTTATGTATGTCCGAATGGGAGCGCGAAAGTACCGCCTTGTTGTATCCACGATAGAAACTTCGTGAGTGCAGATTATTTCTCCTGCAAACAGTGTAATCATGAATGCATCACGTCCCCCTCCCCCCCTCTACGGCTATGGCTTATCAACACCAGACAAGTTCGCTGACCAGAAAGTAAATTTATCTCTTGCATGAGACACCCTCTTTTTTTATCCCCACTTTTGGTGAATTCCATATCAACGTTGAGGTTGGTCGAGTAACGAAGATAACCATTGTCCAGTGGAGGGACCCTGAGGCCTTTTTGGAGCCTTTTGAAAGGAGCCAGCTGACGTTTCACGGGCCTGCCGCCGTAATCTAGACGGGAGGTCGGACGTCAGTGAGACACTTCCCACAGGTCAACAGGTCCCCGCTAGCCCTGCCAAACGACAACGGGTGGAGAGCCCTTCCTCTGGTGATGCCGACAATCCACAGGACGTGAATGTTCCCGGTAACACCATGGACACTTCGGCACCGGCAGCTCCTCAGCAGACAGATGACATGAACGATGGCAACCTTTCCACTTCTCTTCATGACCCGTTCAGCACTGTCACCTACAGGAAGAACCGAGCCGGCGGTATTCCCATTCCGTTTCGACCAGCAACTAGTGACTACTCCTTCTGGAAACTGAACCTTAATATGGTCGCCAGCGCAATACGCCTGCTAGCCCAACGACAGGTTATCCACCACCGTTTCCACCGAGATGGATCTCTCTTCGTCTCTGTCAGGTCTGAAGAGGCTGCCCGCAATCTTTTGTCAGCTCAGTGTTTAGCTGGAATCCCTGTATCCCCTGCACTACCTCAATCGTACGCCAGAAATATGGGCAAGATTTATGCGGTACCTAAGGAATACTCCAATGACGAGCTCGTCCTCTACCTGAAAGACGCAGGGGATATATCGGCCAGGCGACAAGACTCCATGGCAGAAGATGTATTTATCCCGTTACCCAGCGTCATCCTAACTTTTCAACCTACGATCCCTCTTCCACACCGAATTGCCCTCGGGTTTCAGATCTTCATAGTTCAAGAGTACATAGAAGGCCCCATCCAGTGCTATAACTGTTAACGCTTTGGCCATCTTGCTCAAAATTGCCGAGGTGCAACTAGGTGTGGCATATGCGCTGGGCTTCACCGCCGATTTGGCTGCAACAATAAGAGAGAGTCAAATTGCGCCAAGTGTAAATCCGGCCATCCTGCATCATTATCTTAATGACCCGTGAAGACCGCCGCCACAAAAAGTCATCAAGACCGGATATTACGCCTTCCTTCTGACGCTCCCAGGGGCGGCGATGCCACCGTCACGCCTCGTACTGATGACCACGACTTTCCTACAGTCCCACCCCGGTCTTCACAAGGCGAACGGAGGTTGCAGAACGCCACCGCGACGAAGCCCATCAGAACCAGCCACCCGACACGCCCGGGTCCCTCAAAGCAGATTACACGCACTACCGGAGGTGTAACAGACCCATCAGTCATGAGACGACAGTTAGCACCACCAACCACCGAAGCTGTCCCCTCTCTGACACTCTTCTCTGCTGTACTCACAGCAGTCAAGGCAATTGTCTCTGCCTTTCCTGGTGCGTCGCAACTGCATGAGGTCCAAGCGCTTTTGGCATTGGCGGCCTTATCGTTATCTCCGCATGATGGAATTGTATAGAAAGGCCATCGCGATGCAGTGGAATCCTCGCAGCCTACGTAACAAGCTCCTAGATTTTAAATCTCATCTTTACCAGTTCAAGTTTCCTTTCATAGCTGTATGCGAACATGGCATGGATGCTGCACATTGCGTTGATGGCTATACAATCTATCGCTCTCATCAATCCTCTGAGAGCCGCACAGCGTTATACATTCGTTATGACCTCATTGCTGCTCCCATAGGGTCAGTTTGTCATCGATCTTAGGATTATGTCTCCTGTGAGATCCGCCTTGTGGCACCTGCTGTTAACCGCCGTCTGTATCTATCTACGTCCTGTGGTACAGGTTCCGTGGATTGACCTCCACCGCTTATTCAGTTCACTGGAATCCCCAGCTCTTGTACTCGGTGACTTCAGTGCTCATCATACGGCTTGGGGAGAGAGAGATGAGAAAGGACGGTCGGGGGAAGGAGAATGTTAGACGTAATGGAAACTGCTCACATGTGCCTCCTCAACAACCGACAGCCAACTTAAATGCGATCACCAACGTCACTCGATGTCCTGGATCTTTCCTGGTGCTCAGAAGACATAATTCGCTACATGTCGTGCGCTACCGATGTCGATACCCGAGATAGTGACCACTTTCGCATCTACATTTCACACGAAAGGCTGCCTCTGTCACCCACTACTGGACTGATCCCTTTCACGAATTGGGCACCCTTTCGTGCCGGCCTCCAAACATCTGTGTACACCGGCATGTCTTCAGAGGCCCTCTCGCAAGGCATTCGTTTCGCCATGCGGGACGCGGTAGTCCTGTCTAAACGGGTCCTACCGCACGCTCTCGGCAGTTCGCAGCCGACGACTTTGTTGTAGGTGCCACGAGGACTACTTCAGCGTTTTGAACTACTTGCTTACATGGGAAGCGACAGCAAATGCGAAGCTCGCCTTTCTGACTGACATGATGCACGAAGCCCTGACGACCACAACTACGTCTACTGTTCTGCGCACTTGCCACTTCCTAGACACACGATACCACTGTTAGTTTCCAAAATTCCAGCATGATAATGCTTGCTTCTGAATAATGGAACAGGTCGTTAATTCTCTTCATGTTTCCAGGCCTGTGCTTCCTCATGTGACAGACAATGCATTGTTTAGCTGCAGGAAAGATGCTGACACTGCCAAGGTAGCTACTCTAGTCGTAACAAACTGATGATGCATAATGTAAAACCCCGAGACTAGGGAACACGGAGGCACACACACAACACGACAGACGCTTCGTTTTCCCTAGTCTCGGGGTTTTACATTATGCATCATGTTCACTAGCTCGCTTGCTTCTTAGCCATTTTTTTTCAAGTTTATGAGGTCATGCATAGCGCATGAGTGCAAAGAAAACACGAAAACACAAGCACCACAACGCGTTGTTTGTGAAACGCCTTCGTCACGTAAAGTATTAAATGTGACGGTTGTAGCCTAATAGTGCTCCAATAAAAGCCTCATCGTCCTGGCCAACAACATTTCTGACATTATTTAAGTCGTTTAGGGTTCAAACTTTGCCTGGCCAAGACCATTTAACTGACGCTGAAAGTGTGTTTTTGTTTAAGTATTTTACGCAACATAGAAGGGAGCACTGTCCGCCAGCTGATGTTACTCCGTTCGTTACTTACGCAGCCTTCACGTTCTTTATCTTCACCTCTGTGCGTGTGCCTTTGTGCTGTCCTGGTGATAATAGCAAAAACAAGGAATAACGTTTTGGCGTACGGAAGGAATAGGCTTTCGAGGTGGCCTTATATTGCTGCGAGTTGAGCACCTCCTGTTTGAAGGGCACCTGTGTGGATGGTTGTCAAGTTTCCATACTACTTCCGTATGACTGAATTTTCAGTTCAGGAGGGTGTTGGAAACCCGCAAGTGGAAGAAGGAGTGATACCCGCATCCTGTATCTTTTCTGATATCTGCCATATTTGTTGACAGGCATATCTCTATCTTTTGGCACAGATGTCAGTCGTGAGTCTTTTGACCGGTATTTTCGTGGATGGCGTGTCCTAGTGTTCTGGTATGCTGAAAGAGTCCGTGGCAGAAATTTCTGACTTTTAAGACTGTACTGTCACTGCGCAATCAAATTGAGAAACCCCCTCTTATTCCCTGTTTGCACTGACGCAGGATCCACATCGCGCTCAACCGTGATAAAGGTTGCCATCTATGAGTCTACGTTTGAACGGAAGAGAAAGATGCAGTGTCCACTGCGCCTGTGAAGAAGAAGTAAAAGAACCTTCAGACTATTAGTCGTTGTAAAGATAAACAGCAGCAGGCTAGACGAAGTGACCTGAAGCTATTGCACATCGCTCTTGTCCGCAAATCATGGGTATGTGGTGTCTCATGCCCGTATTTCCCGTAAAGCGCAGTATGGTTCCATTTGACATAGCAGATGGCTAATTCTCTAGCACTGTTTCTTACAGCGGAAAGCGAAATTTCGGGTAAGTATGCGGTTGAGCAACACTTCATTGTAAGACACACGCTACTGGGTGCTCTCCAAAAATAGATGGAGTGCGGTTGCGTAGACGAGCTTATGTATTTTAAACTTGTCCAACGGTGCAAGAACGCCTTGAACTGAGAGAAGGCCATACGCTGAATCTAAAAGTATGATAATTATACAGTTATGTGGGGTATACTCTATAGTCCATGGTAGGCAAACCTGAGCTCTGAGCGCTCAGGCTTGCCTATCATGGAGTTTATCCACCAGCTGGCCTGCATCTACGCCATTCTAACTATACTAGGGTATACTATCTATATATCTAGGGTATACTATAGCATTGTGGCTTATGGATTTCCCCACGAAATAACAGAAGCTAGTGTTGGAAAATTGCCGCATGTAGGAATACCTTATGAATTATTTGTCGCGAATAAACCGAAATGAGGAATATTTATGAATGTTTTGGAAAGTTTAACACGAAAACAACATACCCGCAGGCTATACGAACGCGTGCTGAAACCACGCTGTTTGATGACACTGGGGCTCAGACAAATGCTTCCACCTCCTAGAACGTGGACGCCACCAGGCGAAAATAGTGACATAACCTAGACGAACCGTACCCAGACGCACTTTACCTAACCTATCCTGATCGAAACAGGCTAAAACCGCCACCTCGCCAGTGCCCCTTGGAGCAGTTTTGTTGCCATAGTACTGCGATTCCTAGAGGATTTTTTATATGAGCTCGAATAACACCATCTGAAGCACTTCTACAGCCGGAGAGATATTGCATTGCTGAGCCTAACGGATTAGGAGGTTGCCTTCTTGTGAAAGGTAGACAGGCGTTGGACCATATCATATTGGGTACACATGAAGTTATACTAGCTCACCTCAGTGAGGTTAGTTCAGGTTAGATAAGCACCCAGGCAGCTCCTCACTGTGTGGGTCTTATGCTGGAGAAAATTTGGCTATCTCGGGTTCCTAATGTTGACCCAGTTTTACAATTGCAACCCGGCCCAACCCGGCTCATGTTGGTATGCGAATATGCAGCTTCAGTATTCTCAATGTAGATCGCATATTGTCCAGGCAGTAGCTGAATAATGGCCTCGCATTTGTCCCGTATTGGGTGAATGGGAGGTTCATATAGGCCCAATCAAGGGACAATATTGGCACGCCAAATCCAAGTAGCGGTTTGCCAGCGCGGTTATCACATTCCCTGCCTTTGTACCTTTTTATAGTGTTTCCTGCGTTATGGCACGCCTATGAACTGAACTGCCACATTCTGACTCGAATATTTCGTACTGAAAAAAAATATAAAAGCAAAGGAAACGAAAACTGAGAAGGGCCTGAAAAAGAACGCCAAAGCTCTTGGAACCAGACTCCTGGGGCCCCACACTGTTTACCAGACCACCGGCTTCTTGTTATTGTTGCGCTTCAAGCTACTGTCGTTATTGTCGACACCGCATTAGAACAAACACAGAACATAAAAACAAGTCCGTAGGGTATGGTGATGTAGGGAGATGGTGACGGCAGCCTGCTGGAGAGTGGCGGCTCCGTGTACCAAAGGTAGCCAGTAGCCTTCATTGTGAGGCTCTCTGTACCACGGTAACAGTCAGAACTGTTGACGAATTTACCTCATACTTGAAAAAAATAAAAATAATGAGTAAAACAAGCGAGTCGAATACGAGGGAGGTTAGTTACGAGGGAGCGAAGCGCATTCCTAACGGTGTGGTATTCTAAAGCTCGCAAAATGCAAATGGTCAAAAAGTGTTGGCGCGAATACTTCTGGTATTCATTCGCTTACCCGGCATTCAGTTTCTT
The DNA here is from genome assembly GCF_037126465.1 of Ornithodoros turicata. Taxonomy (NCBI): domain Eukaryota; kingdom Metazoa; phylum Arthropoda; class Arachnida; order Ixodida; family Argasidae; genus Ornithodoros; species Ornithodoros turicata. The sequence goes on along the minus strand of NW_026999357.1, from coordinate 365,532 downwards.
ATTCGCTATGTGATCTGTATTTTGACAACCTACTACTTACCTTAGGTTCCCAGAAAGGTTTTTATATAATTTTAGGAACTGCAGTGGCAATGTGGGATCTGAATGAGGGGACCTCAATATTTGGCCCTTTTAAAACAGAGTTGCATTTGTAAAACTGGATAAATGTTGCTAACATTTGGCCAGTGTGGAACCAGTATTGGCCTCCTGTTGCACGACAAGGTAAACTAATAGGGTCCCACGCTGGGCAAATATTGGATAGACTGGATGCCAGTATCACGTCTGAACTGAAGGCAGGCATGCCATTACCCTTGGACAGTGGCGTATCTAGGGTGTGGCAGGTGCGGACAGGTGCCATGGGCGCCAGGTGAACAGGGGCGCCATGATGTGGTCGGGTGTGAATGTGCCAGGTCGGGCACTCAACCTGGCACATTCATAAATGATCTAAAACACCCCCATTAGAGAGGTCGTACCGTGAAACCTAGTGCGGACCACACGAAAACGCATCCCCAAGGACATCATGTTAACCATGTTGCCATGGGCGCAGGTAGCTCTAGATACGCCACTGCCCTTGGACCAGTTTGCACTTGCTAAATTCGACCAATATGTGACCCATTTGGGAGCGACATGCAGAAAATTTCATGGAATATTGTTTGGTAGACGGCTATGTGCAAACTATACTGCCAGTACGGGGCTGTGCACAATAATAACTCGAGGTCATTCGGGCCATCTTGGCCTTCGTGACAGGAAAATCAGTTGCGCTCCGCATACGCCAGCACTGACGTAACGTGTCGTTCTTTGCCGCCGCCTTGCCGCCTGCTCGACTCGCGTGCGAATGCGTTACCAGACAGCTGTTTGCTTGAGGATGCGATTTGTGGTAGTGGTGAAGCAGCTTTACTGAATATTCCGCTCAAGTTCCTCACTGGACGTCCGTCGATGTTCACCAGGTGAGGGAACGTTTCAGTAACGCCTGCGATTTGCATGCTCGTTTCAAAAAAAAAAAAAAAAAAATAGGGGGGGGGGGGGAGGCGTGTGTACAAAACTGTTCCATGGGCCGCTCTCTTACTACAGATCCAACCAGTGCACGTCCACTTTTTCTCAGCTGCACTGTCTCAGCCCAGGCAACAGCATCACCAGGTGAATGTACACAACTTCCGAGTGAACTAAGACGCACGGGTGCAATTCTGAAACTGGTAAGTACGCCTCATGCTCTGTTACACTAATACACACATGCCAAACACGTTCAATGTACTTATTTTGCAGGTGTTGTAACAAATGATGCAGTGACATGAACGGGCAGTCTGGTGCGTATAATGTACGCCCATACTGCCGAGTTCGACTAATTTTGGTGGCGCGTTCAGATTATCTAATTGTACTACCTGTTTGTATCTCAATACCGAAGTCTGTGAATGTGTAAAAAATACCGTGGTTCCGACAATTATCAGTAATCTTTTGTTGTGCTTAATTATTCCCATTATTTTGTACTTGTGCTTTCACTCAGAATTCTCACGCAGTGTTCTTAACTGGGGCAACAAAATAAAACACATGATAATTGTGTTAAAACTGAGGATTGCTTATTTTTACTGATTTCAGATTTTCGTTTATGTAATGCAGAATGCAGCCAAGAGCCATTTTAGAAAACACACAGGGTCAAAAACATTGAAAGATGGAGGTATTATATTTGTAACTGATCAGGTGTTTTTACAGAGAAGATATACCAAAGAAAAAGGCGCGTAAAATCACAAGGTTTCTTCAGACGTGGGGAAACCTGCATTGAAGATAAGTCTGCAACATTCCAAACTGGCAAGGTTCAGGATATAACGGGACATAAGCTCCGGGCCTCCCCACGATCTCGCTCATGATTGGAGCCGAAAATCAAGGCATCAGGTTTTGAAATTTCCAAAGACTCTCTAAGAAATGGTATGCAGTTCAGAATATGTGTGACTACAACACAACAGCGTGTGCAGCTCGAGACAAAAGTTGACGGCACCGGCGCTTTTCTTCATCGGAGCGGTCTCCTGCCAGCTACCAGCAGGAAATCGAATAAGAAATGGGTGACTATCCATCTCTCAGTATGTGTGTCTGCTCTTGTTTGATGCCAGGGTGTCACTCCAATGGAGAAATGTGACACCATGGTGTTCCGTAAATTTTTGTCCCAAGCTGTACATTGTGCAGCCGCGACAGCTAACAAACACTGCCCGTTAGAGATCGGTTCGCTGTTTGAGGTTTTGCGGCTTATTTCTTCCAAAAAGGCTGCACTTGCAAAATGGCTTCAGAAAGTAATTTGGGTGAACTCCGGAATACAAAGACAAGTGCAGGGCATGAAAAAAAAAAAAAAGCCGTAAAGTTCGACATAAATAGGTTTTACTTCTGAGCGAAGATTGCCCATTCAAGGCAATAACAAACTCATAGATTCACCACATCATCTTAACTTCATTGGCCTGTTACAACTCGTTTCTGTGCACGAAGACATCTTCAAGGTGCATATCCTGCGCCGTGCAAACAGAGGAGTGGCTCCATGAACAACCATTAATGAAGCATTTGTGAGGAGATTGTTAAAGGAATCAGTCAAATGGGTCATGAGCCTTTTTGTGGGGGTTATGGAGGGTCCAGGCAGACATGCGATATCACATCAGGATTTAAACAGAGAATAATCTGCAGTGCACGCTTCTGGGTCACGACAAGGGGTTTTAGATCGCTGGTATATATGAGGCCATAAACCTGGAGGGCATGCGTGATACGTCAGTGGATAAGGGCGTAGTACACAGCAAGAACGTTAACAGCATCTGAGCTTAGCAAGTGTGAAGAGACCAGACGTATAGTTCTGCTTCTCACGAAGTGAATGTTGCCACCCGATATTTTCATGGAGCACAATGCCCAGAGACTGTACAGATGACACCCGGGTGGGTTCATGTGGCCTGGGCCAAAGAACATTGTTAGCAAGGTTAAGGGTTTTTTGGGGTATGGTGAATGAGGTATGGTCGGTTTATTGCTAAAGGAACTGTAAAGTGAAATTTGACCCCCCTGTTTCCGTGTGGGACCTGGTAGTGTTTGCCTGTGTGATGCCGCACACAGAGCCTAAGCACTCAAAGCCCGTTAATTATTACACAACATAAATTAGGAAAATTAAATCGGACGGTAGGTGGCGCCCCACAACAGCTAAAAGAGTCATGGTGGGAGTTACACCCGTCACGTGATACCTAACTAATACAGGATGAACTTGTGACCGGTTATTAATTACCAATAAATACAGCTTTTAGAATCACAAGAATTACTGGGACAATTCTTCAAAATATGGAAGAAACAGTAACCAATGATAGTGTCAGCGCCCTGTGCTTGCTCTCCTCCCAACCATATCGCACGGCGTGTATTGCGTATGGGGAGGTTTGTGTGTGCAAAAAAGTTCATTTCCTGCCGAAATTGAACAGTACTTCACCTGACAGCGATGTCAGGTGTCTACTGTAATGTTCAGGCATACACCAAGTGTGCTCTTTCGACAGGGGTCGTTGTGTACCACAACATTCCAACAGATAATGTATGGAAACCAAAGTGGTTGCAAGCGCATGCTCAAGGCATTCGTGATCCACGGCGTAATTGCTCAACCAATTTCTCTGTCGAGTCGTACTGAATGGTAGCAGCGGACGGTCGAAAACGTCTCAAACGGACTCCAGTCCCGACACCAGTGTTTCTCCTTGTGACGTCCGACGATGCGAACAACAGTGTACACGAGGTATGTATTTACCGATGCACAGGGACAATACATATATAGATACAGTTCATTTCAAATTCAGATGGATTTTTGTGATGCCTACGCCACGTAATGTACCAAACGGAACATACCCCTCCCATTGGGGAGCTCTGAGCTCTCGCAGGAGGATAAAGTATCAGATAATTTGTGCGCTATAGATACTGACCGTATTCTTCATTTCTATCAGCGACACAGGCTTCCATCGCGGCTGACAAGAAAGTCGAAATCGGAAGTAAGAGCGTGGAAACAGATGACTTACTGTGAACACCTCTCAACCTTTATCCAGTGATGTTTTCATCGCCTATTGTCCATACACCCTCATGCTCACAGGTGGGTAAAAGTCTTGTTTTGTTTAACATTTTAACTTCTGCATTCCTCGCATGTGTATGATATGACAATATCTTCACCACTGGTGGAACCAGCTGTTGAATCATTCTGGGAATCCGAAGACAACAGTCATGAATGGTACATATAGCCTGCTGATACAAGTTTGCAGATACTAAAAGCTCTTCTACTTTACAGTGTTGTGCCCTCTGCATCACCAGACCAGAAGAAGCACATCAAATTCGGAGCTCCACCGAACTGTTTTTGAGAAATGCAGGACTTACGGCGCATCGCACGAAGTGGGCACAGATGTTCGCGTCACGCTTCTCACAAGAAAAGCTGTGTGCCCAAGTGACATGATACAAGTGAACACAATTTATCTTGGAAACATCAGCCAGAGGTGAACAAGATAGCTGCAGGGAACACCTTCCTGTCTGGAACAATCATTTTCAGTGTGGCCAGTGCAGCCAAGGTGTGATATCATAGCCACTATTTGCTGTTGACCAGGTTCTCTGGTTACTCGAGCCGATTAATATTGAAGTGATCTCACCTACAACACCTACCTAGACTCGGTCTCGCGACACAGGTTGGATTAACAGAACCCACGGCCGTGTTGCAGAGCACAGATTGGAAACCAACGGGCAAAAATTGGAAAAGTCTAGCACTCGCAAGTGAACAAGACAAGTATGTAAAGGGACTGAAACATTCAAAAAATGTACTTTACTAAACCACAAGCTTTCAAATAGAGCCCGTCCTTCCTTCATCACACACGCGCGCACACACACTTGGTACATATCTTTATACTAATGTACGTTAGCGAAAGGGGACAAAGAAGGCGGTGAGGAGGAAATAGAAATTCTTGTTAGAAAGGATTGAGGGTGCGAAAAAAATAATACAAAAGAAGCTTCGCACAGAGAAAGAAACACACAAGCTTCGCGTACTTGAGTTTTCTCTTACAATAATTCTTTCTGCAACAATGACGTAAAATGTACATGTCGTGAAAGGTAAAAAGAACTAGCTTGTAGTTAGAGTAAACAATTGTAATATGCACTTGCCATGCTTGGAAATGCTTATGGGCCATGTACTCTACAAGAGGTTCTTGTAACAGAAGGTTAAATAAATAGCTTGAGGCTGCGGTCAAGTCCTGTTGAGGTGCTGCGCTAAACCCGTGTATCAACGTACTTTAACCACCAATAGTTAGTAGTTCCAATTCTGAGGGAAATCCAGAGCTTATGCTTAGTATGTGGAGAAGTATCATCTTACGTATACAAATTAGCTGTCATTCAGGAAACAGTATATACTAACTTCGAGATATCGTGTCTTATAGGTTTGACCGGCACGCTACCAACATCCTTGACAACCATGAGGGGCCATGTTTCGATATGAAGAGCATAGGGAAGACACTTAGCCATGACCATATTATCTTTTCTTGGTAGAGGATGTAGATCAAATCCTGAGTGAAACACCGTCAACTTGCAAAGATGTGAGCTACAGTGAAACAGTAGCGGTCTGCAAAAGCCCTGAGCACGCACCAATGACTGCAATTGGACTGGTATGAAGGAAAACATGGGAAACTTATGATCAGAAATTGAGAAAGCGTTACAAAGATGGATGTGCACAGAAAAGGTATACAATTTTTCTTCACATGCTTGTGGAGTCAATGATAGAGATGCCGCTGAAGAGGAGCCCCTGTGGAAGACATTGGCATGTCCCCACCTGAGGCCTTCCTATAGTCATGAACTCGTGATGGTGATGGTCTATCTTCTCTTAGAACTTGTGGACTTGAACGTGTTCGCAGCAAACACCTGTGCACTGAAAAGAAGAAGAAGAAAAAAAGCATGCATACAATGCGTTATTGGTTGGCGGGAGGTGAAGCACTTGCAAATTTATACGGGCACAGTATCGGGTTGTTCTCCTTCCTTCCTTTTTGTTTGTTCACTCGTATGTTCGTTCATAAACACAGTAATCAATAAAGCAATATTTACAAGCTTTGATGTCTGTAGAATGTATTTTGTGTAGTGGCTGCCTGGTTAAAACAGAATGGTATATGGCAGATATATATATATGGGTATATAACAGATACGTCCGCGACCTCCCGCAGCAGAACGCAAGGAGTTCGCCCGAGCTCAACTTTTTCCGACGCACGCAGCAGCCCGCAAGCGGAGAACGAATCGCGAGGCCGCCTTCCGAGCATGCGCAGTAGGTTTCTCTCTGCGAGACTGTTTTCAACATGGCGGCCGCCGGAGTGGAAATCCCGTTCGGCGCTCATTGGCTTACGGTTTGGTGACGCACGCATTCGGACGCAGGTATGTGAACAGCGGAACGGATTGCTTACAACGCACTCATACGCACGCAGGCGCCCGCACGCAGCAGAACGCACTAGTGTGAACCATGCTTAATAGAACTGACCAACAGGAAAAGACTGCTTTGATTGTGGTCGTGCTTCATCTCACCGTATAACATATAAAATAGTCCCTCATGGTGGTGTACAAGTACTGCCTTTTAGCGAGGTGAATTGAATCCCTTGAAACGTGCCATCCAGCACACCCCGAATACTCAGCTGCATAGAACGCTGAGTGCAGCGTCACGTAGTTTCTGTCATATAAACAAATAGTTCCCTGTAGGTAAAAAAAGAAAGACATTCCAGTACGACATAGTGTTTTACAAGTGCCTGCACGGGCCGCCTCTATTGCATCTTCCTCTGTTTTTGTCAGTGGGGTGTGGTACAGCCCAAAGTCATGTGCGTAGTAGGAACCTTAGAAGACAAGTGACACCTTGCCAGTTTGGAACGTTGCAGACACATCAGCAAGGCGGGTGTCCCCACGCCTGACGGAACCTTGTGATTTTAATTTATGGACCTTTTCCTTTGATGTGTCCTCTCTGTAAAAGGATCAGTAACAAGTATAGTAATACTTTAAACCTCCATCTTTCAGTCTTTTTGCCCCTGTGCCTTTAGTGAAAATGACTCTTGGCTGCCTACTGCATTTCTTCTCTCCATGCCTGAAAATCTGAAATCAGTACAAATAAGCAATGTCCTCAGTTTAAACGCAATTCACATGTGTTTTGTTATTTTGTTGCCCCAGTTAGCAATACAGCGTGAGAATTATTAGCAAAAACACAAATACAAAATAATAGGAATCATGAAGCACAACTAAAGATTGCTGATAGTTGCGGGAACCACGATATTTCTTACTCATATTTCGACTTCCGGTGTTAAGGTAGAACAGGTGATAATTAGACACTCCGATTACACATATAGTCCTAACACGCCACCCGAATAAGTCTTAACTCGGCACTATCGGTGTACATTATGCACCAGTTTGCCGGTTTATGCTGCTGAATCATTTGCTACAACCGCTGCAAACTAAGTGCGTTGAAAGCGAATAGTATGTGTGTATTAGTGTAACAGAGCATGAGACGTACTTACCTGCTTCAGAATTGCACTCGTGTGTCTTAATTCACTTGGAAGTTGTGCCCATTCACCTGGTGCTGCTGTTGCCTGGGCTGAGACGTGCAGCTGAGAAAAAGTGGACGTGCACTTGTTGCATCTGCAGTTGCAGAGCGGCCCATGGAACAGTTTTGTACAGACGCCCTCACCTTTTGAACCGAGCATGCAACTCGCAGGCGTTACTGAAACTTTCCCTCACCTGGTGAACATCACGGACGTCAAGCGAGGAACTTGAACGGAATATTCAGTAAAGCTGCTTCACCACTACCACAAATCTCATCCTCAAGCCACTCAAGCCATGCCAAAGCCTCCTTTACACATATACAGAAGGCCATGTTCAAGGAAAGAAACCGCTGTCTGCTAGCGCATGCACACGCGAAGCGGGCAGATGGCAAGGCGGCGCCCACAGGGGTGGCATCCAATGTATTCCTCCGTAGACGAAAGCGTGCTGGGCGAACGCAATGCATCCTGGACAGGTCCTGGTCGCACGTCACAGCAAACGTCAAGGCGCACGTGACCTTAAAGATGGCGGCGCCCGTGATCGGCGGCCAAACCGTTTGTAAACAATGCGGTTGTTGTTTCTGGACGACGTTTTGGATGTTTTTCGATCACGGTAATTATTTTTATTCGATAATCTTGCAGTAAAACGCGCAGTTTTTCACACAAAGCCTCGTATTGTTGACTTCCAAAGATGTGATGACGACTGCGCGTTAAGACATACCGAGCCGATGCCATGTACTTAAACTAAGGAGAAATGGGCTACCATGTTGCGGACGAAGCACCGCATACTTTACGCTAGCAAAATACGGTAATCCCTTGGTGTTATGACGGCGAAAATATGTCGGTAAGCGGCAAAACGACATATAAACAAAGTCACATGACTTGAAAATGACGTTTTCTATGACGTGCGACCAAGACAAGATGGCAGTTTTGCCAAAAGCACCCGCTTGAGGGTAGTTACAACAATGGCGGGATTGTGTCACCCCTGTGGCGGCGCCAAAGAACTGCTGACGCATGCGCAGCGCAGTTGATTTTCCTTTACCGAAGGCCATGTCTGCCGCACCCACTGCTGGCGCTGCCGCTGCTCTACTTAGCAACAGGATAGTTCAGAGCAGCAGCAGCAGCAGTACTAGTAGTAGGGTGATCGCAAGCAGATTCGGGCAGGGTGGCCCGGTCGATCTCTCATATTTTTTTTCTTTCCAATATATATTGAAGCCACCTGCTCCCGTGGCATAGTGGTTAGGGTGGCCCCTTTCCACGCCGAGACTGGGAGGTGACATGGGTTCGAATCCTGTCACAGGCTGTGCTGTCTGAGGTTTTCCCTGGGTTTTCCGAAGGCTTTCCAGACGAATGTCGGCGCAGTTCCCCCTGAAGTCGGCCCAGGACGCATATATACTAACCCCGCTGTCCCCCACTCCTTCCTGCTGTCCTCTCTCCATCTGTCCACGTCTGTACGCCGCTCATAGCCACAGTTGCTTCGCGGCGCTAACACGGAATTTAAAAAAAACATATTGAAGCTAGGGGCTTACGAAGTTACGAAGTACATTGACGGAGGAAGTAGCTGAAATATTTTAGTTTTCTTACTTCTTTTTTTTTTTTTAATATTAATTTCCACGTCTGACCATTTGGAGCACTCTGCTTCCTCGCAAACCTCAGGCCTCGTATCTTCGTAACAATTAAGACCACGCAGTGTCAACGGTTATTGGTTGTGTGCTGCTGTACTCTTTGCTCGATCTTTCGGGTTCTAAATATTACAGGTGTAGAGATAAAAAAAACAAACAAACACTTATTCGGCACATAACTGCTTTTCTGCAAATACCACAAGGTTAACATAGGTCGCATCGTTCTGTTCTTATTTAAACACTCTTTCCACTCATATAAAAGAGATTGTTGGAAAATCTCTGACATGGTTCCTGAAGCGCGTTTACTGTGGGGGTGTTAAGGCAAAAACTGCGCATCTTCAGTAGCGTATTTTCCATATTCGCCCACTCGTGACGGGGTTCATATTCCTTACACATTTTGTTCGTGACAAGTTCGCATTGCGTATTGAAACAAAAATCACCTTAGAAATGGCTGAAGTTCCGTTGCAGACACTCAAAAGCATGGAGGAAGGAAACACATGAGCGGCCATTTCAAACAGATTTCCGTGGGACCCCTCTGGCGGTCGCTCCTGTCAGAACCGCCATTACCTCCTGTCCACCACGTGATCCTCTCTAAAGTTTCGATTTAGCAACGCCTTGTTGCTCGCGGTTCTTTTCTATGCTTTTATGCCTTTCCAAAGTCATTACTCTTAAAATGTGGTCACCATTGCGGGAACAACGTTTTGTGAACGTGTTCTTACCGCGGTTGCGGCTGCCGTTCAACAGAAATCAGCTCTGTCACGGAAATAACCTTTCATTCGCAAGTACGTACTTGATCGGTTGTTTCCTGCCTGTGAAAGTCATCTTGAATCGTTCCTTTAAAAAACTGGTCCTGTGCTACAGCTGCAGATGCATGTGATTTCCTCCATTGTTGTACAAGTTTGATTCCTGGCATGCTTTACCGCTTCAGCAACAAACACACAAAACGTGGTCACGTCGTCACACAAACCTCGCTGCCAAGAATCATGTTTCTAGTCCTGCGTGCCTCCCCTGCAGACCGTGACCGCTTTCGTAGTAGAAGGGTAAACCGAGAGTAAACCTCCGAACACACACGAATAAAACTGGACGCGCGGCCTTCATCACAATGCAGATATCTGAACTGTAAGGCAATCACGACTCCCGTCGTCTGCTTTGGCAGCTGGCCTGCGCATGCTCTTGGGGTCACGTGAGCGGTCACATGGTAGACAGGACCATCCCAGAACGCAGCGCGAAGGCTGGCACGCCCGTCCCAATGGCAAAAGGTTTGAAGGGCCGCTCCTGCGTTTCCTTCCTCCATGCTCAAAAGTAACCCCAGCACAGCAACATGTATGGCGCGGTGTTGAGGCCGCGGTAGCGTTTTCTAGCACCGTAATTTGACAAAGGTCACACACAATGCGCGAACTAAGAAGCAACGCATTTCCTGCAGTGCAGCTGAGATCGTGTGCCATAAAACAGTGAAACATAGTCCGCTATCCGAGTAGTATTGGACAGACTATCGACAGAAGTGGAGAAAGCGCGTTCTTCCGTCGCTCCTGTTGTTTTCATGCCACTTTGTCTAGTCAGAACACATTGTATTCTTGCTGTGTGTGAGGGCACAAAAACCGCAGTGCTCCTTTGTAAGCGCGCACAAAGAACAGAGCTCATTGCGCGGATCGTTTGTTCTGTGTGGACTACGGTACGGTGGTATGCACTGCAGTGGTGAGAACTACGAAGCAAAAGGCTACCTAGTAGCAAAGTGGGTGCTTAGTGCGTAGCCAATGGGGATTCCCGAGTGGAGTAACCGGGAGAGGAGATATGCGCAGAACCAGACTGGCGGAGCGAATCGAAAACCGGAACCGAAAACCGAAAAAAAAAACGCTATTTTCGTGCGAACCGGAACGAAATCGAAATCGCGAACGTTTTTTTCGCTCAGGAGGGAAACCGAAAAATTTATTTAACGGTTTTCGGTCGAAGCAAAAACTTCGCCGGTTTGGACTACGAGTAGGCGAATGAAACTGTGTGTTCTGAAGTCACGTCATGGATACTTTACGAGGGTTACGGTTACGGTGCACTGTATGTCGGTATACTGTGACCCTTAGGATCCCTTTGTAGCGTTTTATCGTTCGCGCACGTAGACTTAGATGTACATGTGACCGGTTGTGACTCTCTACCAATGTGCGACAAGATGCTCGGTGCTGCGAAACGGCTTCTCTATCGGTAATCTCGCGCAATGTGTCCCGTGTCCCGCAACGCGAAGTTGAATACATGTATACGTATCCGCGAGGCAAGCGCGTGGTGGCGCCTCATTTGTGGACAGGACACGAAGAAAAGAAAACAGAGCCGTCGAGCGCGTTTGTGAGTGAAGGTGTTCCTCGATTTGCGTCGTACTCGTGCGGTAGTGCTTGCTGGCGAGCAAGCAGCAACAGACATTCGGATGGGACGCGATCGCACCAATCCAGCAAGAAAGTACTTTACGTATGACATCACGACAAACAAGTCCGTCTGTATCATGCGCTTCAAGAAAAGAGAAAGCCTATTTGACCAGACAGTCACCTACAGGAACCAGGAGCTACCAATTTCACAGCTGCCTATTAATATTAAATACGATGTATGCATATAAACGGGTTTACATTTTGCAGCATTGATTTTTTTTCCGGGAGTGAATATGTCCACCAGAAGCGGAACCGGTTAAAAACCGGTATGAACCGTTATTTTTTTTTTGCTCCGGAGCAGAACCGGCACCAGACCGTTTATGATAGTACCGGAACGGAAACCGGAACGAAAAACGTTTCAGTTCGACACCCTGCGCTGTCCGCCCTTGACCGCGTCCGTCACGAACCAGCCACGGCAGGTGTGAGCGGAAAGCGCAAAAACGAACACCAAACATTTCTTAAGTGAAATGATTTTCACTGCGCTGTGTGAGCTTAATTTGAACAACATGTGTAAGGAATATGAACCATACACAATGTGGGCGAATATGAAAAATACACAAACGAAGTTGCGCGTTTTTGCTTGCCACCCCTCACTAAACGTGCGTTAGGAAGATTTTACAACGATCGTTCAAAGACGAAGAGAACGATGTCACCCTAACCTTCTAGTAGCTGCAGAAAAGCAGTTACGCGCCGAAAAAGCGCGATTTTTACAAATGTGGCGACTCTGCGATTTTTTTATCTGGACACCTGCAGAACCTAGGACCTCAAAGATAGAGGAAACAGTACTGCAGCACATAGGCAATAAGAGTAAAAAAATTACTGCATGGCCTTAATGATTACGAAGATACGAGGCCTGAAAATTGCGAGGAAGCCCAGTGCTCGAAATGGTCAGGCATGAAGATCGTCAAAGAAAAAAGAAAAAAAAAGAAGCCAAGAGTATTTTCTGCTATTTCCTCCGCTAATGTACTTCCTAAGCACCGGGCTTCAATATATATTGGAACGAAAAAAATCTGATAGGTCGGCAGGGCCGCCCTGCATGACTCTGCTTGAAAGCACCCAGTAGTAGTGAACTTGTCGTTTAGTCATTGGTGATAATTAAAATTACTAAACGGGGTTATGCCCAAAGGAGAATACACTGAGTCAGCTTTAACTGACACCCTGTGAAGAAGGTGGTGTGTGTTGTACATAACTTGTTACTTCCAATGTCGTATCTATTTTAAAGGGTTTGCAAATATGTTGCAGTTATGTCTTCCGTGGCATCGACGGGGGAGTCTGCTATTTCAAGTGGACAGCAAGAGGGTAAGTTGGTAAGGGTGTGCATAGTCGGCGCGGGGGTGCGCATGGGAGTGCGATGAGATTTAAACATATATAACCTATATAACACACGCCACTCGACATAACATTAAGATCATAAAATGAGATTCCTTCTCGATTATTTTGCCGTAAAAGCCAGAGACCCCTCGTCGCGATTCGAGACGCCGAGGACGCGTAATGATTTCACCCGATTCCGGCTTATCGCATACGATAATGGGAACTCTTTCAGTTTCAGAACAGTTATCAGAACAGACATCATACGTCGCATTAATCTGAATCAGCGGCGTGTTTGTAAGGGCATACAGTAAGGGGGAACCGTGGATTATTCTTTCACGCTTTTGATTGACAAAAGGGATGTTCCTGAACGAGCAACCGAAGTTTTTCATTCAACAAGGAAACTGTCTTCTCGGGAGGGAACGATGAAAAACTTGACTCTGTCACTGCTGTGACCTACTTAATCACCCATGTTGTCACCGCAAAGCGCTGGTACGCCAATGGCTTGGTGTGACGCTCCTTTCTGAAAGCGCTGCGGAAACTCAACGTGAGGACGCCCCACCAGCTCCGGTGGCGCAGCGGTAACGCGTGCGCTTGGAGACTGCGTGGTCCGCGGTTCGAATCCGCGGGCCGGCTGTGCCGTCTGGGGTTTTTCCTGGGTTTCCCTCAGATGTGTAATAGGCGTATGCCGGCACAGTTCCCCTGAAGTCGGCCCATGGACGCAGCTTTCCTCCCCCCGAGCGGGTTCCGCTCGGTCTTCCACTTCACCCTTTCCCTCTTCTCCTCTCCACCACCTTTCCCTTCCCGAGAAACATGCCGCCTAATCAGGCAGGCAGACCTCTCGGGTTCCTCCCAACGACACTCCTCCTCCTCCTCCTCCTCCTGAGGACGCCCCATGGATACGCGACTGAGAGTCTGTTTATGCTTGACGTCCTATATATATGGTGCGTAGTCGAGCAGCGTGCGTCGGCCCGCTACACTCTAAGGACTGAGCTTCACCGCCAATGATACGGTAGTCGCTTTTGATTCGAAGAGAGAGGAAGGCATGCTCGGACAAATCCCGACGATGTCGGGCTTTTTTCAACGACTGCCGCATTTCAGCTGTTCAGTATTTATTCAGTTTGTTCATCCGCAGATGTGGATCGTTGTGTGGATTGCACGGATGAATTCTAACAGGTTTAAACCCGTCGCACAGGAATGACAGCAATACTCCAAAGCAACACCGACATCAAGAGGGCGCCACTAACTAATACATAACAAGGCACCTTTTTTTAGCATGGTAATTTAAGAGCTGGAACGTCAAAACGCACAGTCACAAAAGCAAGTTCACAACAAAACAACGTTGAACAACTCACAAATTCAAAAGCCCGCGGTAGAATTAGAATTTAAGAACAACAAGCATAATTCCCCTAATCAATGAACGAACCAACTCAAAACAATTCAAAACTTCCTTAATTAACAACAATATTATCAACACTCAACAGTCAACAAGGGAGTTCAAAAGTTCAACATGTTGATTAGCTAACTTAGCACTAGACTCTGCATTGATGGAGAGCTAATACTTCAAGCAGTTCCTCGCTGGAGTGTTATTTGTTTGTGTAATCGAAATAAACTAGGTCTAGAGAGAAACTGATGTTCTGAGGCTGGAACAAACATAGAAGGGACAGATACAAACAAAGCCTCAAATTAGAGAGGCGTGTTAGCTTAGCTCAATTGGTAGAGCCCTGGACCGGAAATCCAGAAGATGTGGGTTCGATCCCTACAGCTGGCTAACCTTTTCAGTGACTTTCATCTTTCATCAAACTTGGTCTGCTCACTCTTCGTTCTCTGTCGCAGGCCAGCAGGACTCCCGAATTTGCGGAGGGCGGTGTAACAAGCAATATATACTGTCTGATTTGCTTAGGAAGGGAATTGTAGTACGTTTTGAAGTGGGTTTCTTGGACTTAGTACCCCTGATATTCTGATATGTTATTCTCAGCTTTCTTTTCGAACCGCTGCACTCATTGTCCGTTATGGAATGTTCGAGAAGCGAACGGCTATACTTTGCATAATGTAAAAACCCCGAGACTAGGGAACACGAAGGGACAGACACAACACGGAGAACCTTCTCCTTCACCAGCTCGTTTGCTTCCTAGCCATACTTTATTGCGGCAGCTATCAGGAATGCGTGTGGTTTCGTGTCATTTATCCTGCTTGAGCATGTCGAAGGAAAAATGAGGTACAATAAAGCGCAACTAGATTTCGTCCCTGATGTGCCATCACTGTGTCCTGAAACTGTCCTAACGGAAGGTCTGAGGGCATTCTGAGTGTGCCATAAATAGTGCCACACTGACAAGATGAGGACGATTTGAGGATCAGATTTTACACCCCTGGGATGTCGCCCTAGCGCTCTGCACCCGCCGCTCCAGTTGCACCAACCTGCACCTTAATCAGTCTTCTAAAGGCTGCAGATAGCCGGATCGGAAGAGCTCTACCAGAAAACAACATTCCGTGACACCCAGAGGCCCGCTTTGCACACGCAACGCTCTCTTGACTTTAAAAAACAGTTTAGCAGAAGCTTTGGAGCG
Organism: Ornithodoros turicata; assembly: GCF_037126465.1. NCBI lineage: Eukaryota > Metazoa > Arthropoda > Arachnida > Ixodida > Argasidae > Ornithodoros > Ornithodoros turicata. Next base: position 350,110 of record NW_026999357.1, on the reverse strand, counting down.
AGAGGGACAGAGTGGACGGAGCACGCTCTGCAGAAACCAGGTCCCCCAAACTCACCTCGGAAAAGCGTGCAACGAAGAAGGCCGCCACTAGATACCCCAATGTTGCCGTTCCGGATCACTTCAGCGCGCTAAGTTTAGCGGCAAAATGTTTTTGTTGTTTTTGCGAATGAATCTAGCCTTTATATGTCCAAATAAAACGCGTATAACAACTTTCTGTGTCGTGTTTCACTTTTTGGTCCCGTTTTTAAACGTGTTGAGCGATCGGAAGGATCTAGTGCACGGCTGCGTGCATCACATAGCGTACCTGTCGTACCAGGCGCCGCAGGCGCAGTCGTCCATTTCTCCGTCGGTGGCTTGGCCTGGCTTGGATTGTGCTTCAACTGGATCTTTAGCGCGCTACAATCAAACGCAAGCCAACGTCTGGTAACAATGGGGTATCTAAGGGCGTCCTCCGGCATTGCACGCATCGGGATAGGAACAAATACGTGGGAAAATGGCGACCTTGGGGGACCTGGCAGAAACTCCTTAAAGCGCCCTATAACTGCTGTCAGTGCACTCAATCAGTGGCGTTACTAGGGGGATGCGGGGGTGTGCGGTCCGCACCGGGCGAAGCGACGGAAGGGGTGACGCGCCGCACCAATACTGCCGCATCCTCCGGTTCCCTGCGGTACGATGACGCCAAAAACAACATGAGGGGCCTTTTGAGAGGGCACATCATTTTTCTTTCCGAGTGTGGTGTAATATGTTTATTTAGCGTTAATCGCCCGGTACGGAAAGGTATCCGTTAGCGGGGGCATGGGTTGGGGTGGAGGTGGGTGGGTGGGGGGTTGACGCAGAGCTCCCGCACCGGGTGACGCGTACCCTAGCAACGACACTGCACTCAGGTATACCTGTGCTCAGATGAGAGTGTTGGTTCCCGGCGGCTGCATCATACTGGTTCAGCCTCCGGCGGCGTCGGTGACACGAAGGAAGCAACAGCAGTACGTGAATACTATCTCGCGACATAATGGCAAGGAAATAGGCAAATAAGTGCGTTATCGCATTTTGTTACGTCGAGTGGCACACATTAGAGAGTTCTAGTGCGGTACAACGCTACCGGGAGCCCGATACGCCATCACGTCCGCCACACCTAATCAACACACAACATTCTGAGTCATACACGTTGTCACTGGTTCCGGTTGGTGCAGTAGCTTGACGGTGACAGTAATACCAACCAACGTTATGCTGAAACTCTTTTGAAGTGCAGAGAGAAGGGCTAATGTGAGCGAGACTGATTATTCATACCTTGAGTTTGAGAAGGACGGAAAAGACAACACAACTACACTAACTCAGAAAAGGCTAATGTGTCCTTTCTGCTGCCCTGTTATCCACGTGCGGCGGACGCCCATGGAACTCGCGGCACTAGTTTTGTGTTAGGAATCGGGTCATAACAGTAGAACTAATAGCGCATTGAACTTAAAGGGCCTATGAAATTTCCCGAACCCCCATACTTTTTTCGATGGAAACTGTTCTTCCCGCAGAGAAACTAATATGCCACAAATTTTTCCGGACGAAATCGCTCCACTCTGCGAGGAGCGCGCGCTGGAAATGTCTCTTCCGCGTTCCTCCTCTCCCGCGCATATTTCCCTGCCGATGGTGTAACTGTACGGACCGCTCTTCGGTTCCCCGTTACGTCACCGGTGTTGCACAATGGCAAGTAATGCCGCGAGCCCGCGCTGTGGCTGCCGCCACTGCCGAAATCTGCCGATCGCGCGAAAGCTGCTGTCATGGAGATTTCCACTCCCGATGAACGCATACGCGGGATCCTACGGCGCATGCTCCTGGCGGGATTCCTCGTCTCGGCAACACGTCACGATGACGTGTTGCTGAGCCGGCCGTGGTCGCGTCAAGTTACCCGTTGTGTCTCCGCTCAGCAGCTCGCCACGGCGTGGCGCCAGTTGTCCTCCCTTCGCCGCTCCGTTTAAATTCGCTCCCGAGAAATCCGCTCGCGCGACGAAAGTAAAATTTCGGTTCTAGACTCAGAAAAATGTCTTCTTTCGAACGAAACAAAGAAAAAAATCGTTTCATTGTCCCTTTAATTTCGGTGTTTATTGTAGAAGTCACATCTACTAGGGAAAAAAGGAAACAGAAGTCGAAAGGCTCATTAGCTGCACGTAGTGTATGGTGTATATTAATTCTAGTGTTCTACGTTACCTTCTGACACGACCTACACAAACAATGCCTCCTAGACTAACCGTTCGACTAGCACAAACCACGCCCGCCCCCAAGCGTCTAGGCCCGTACGCACGAAGGGACCCTTTCTGACCCTGAAGGTGCAAACAAATGAAGTTTCCCACACGCCCTAGCATAAAACACTCAAAGTACATCGGTACACAACACCGGTGAGTCGGACAGGCTGCATCGGCGGCGCGGCGAGACACACGTCTACACTCTGGTTAGCAACGTGGCTTGAAGGCTCTAGTTGAGCATGTCGTTGATCGGACCTCAAGGAGCATGCGGTGCATGACACATAGTGTAGGAGGATAAGGTCACGCAAATCAGGTCACGGTGTAATGCAGGCACGCAAGTAAAGCAATCGGAATAGTCCCCAAAATTTCCTACTGTATCTTGCACACGCAGACACATGAAAACGTGCTGCGGGCGTGCAAAAACTGTGAAACTCAAATATGAAGCTGATAGGATCGTGGTAAAAAGCTTCATAAGTATGTCGATTTCCTTCAGGTCTATTTAATGTGGATCTTCCTTTTCAGAGAACAAGTAAGCAATTTGTCATTCGTACTTGCCGCAACGTCTGGTTGTGCTACCGACTATGATATCGCCGTTGCGTGCCGCTGCGTTTCAAGTTTGCAGTGTGTCAATCTAGATGTACTGCTTGCGACACACTTGTCTTGTCTTCACCCAAAGGTACAGGTTCCTCTGTTGACTTGGCCGCGCCTGAAGGAGCTGTGCCATTATTGCGTCTGAGGTTGGGCAGTATGCCGTACTAGCCTATTATCTTGCAATATCTGGGTATTGCAGACTGAATAAACAATGAGCTGTCGAATTCAGGCAAGTATGCCGCAAGCAATACATACGAATGTACTGTAGTGCATGAGTTCGTCGTCCTGTGCAGTCCCGCACGCTTTCAGTTATTAAACCGAGAACGCTTCGGCAAGTGGCACTGGGAGCGAGTCAGCAAACATGGAAAACATATGAGGAGCGATTGAGTGTGGTAGCGCATTTGTTGTGTACACAGATGATCTTATGCACAAAGTGTCTTGAATACCGCGTATTTTCACATACCTTAGAAGAATTACGCCCATGTGAATGTTAAGCTGTAGGTGTTTGAAACTTCAGATAACATAATTACTTTCACTGCAAAGTGTTGTAGAAATGATGAAGATTGTGCATAAAACCGTTGATTTATATGTCAAAACCAGGATTTATATGCCAAAAGGGGGAACACGTAATATTTCACTGAACTACATGTGACGACGGTCTCTATGACTGGTATCAGAAGAAACAAAATATCACATTTCAAAACCAACATTATCATAATGTATTACACTTACACTAATTTTACACTTACATACACAGAAAAAGCTGGATGAGAGGCGTTTTCGATGCCTCCTTAATTGTCTTGCGGTACAGGAATAGAATTACTTCCACAAAGAACATAAATGCTTTATTGAGGTGAATATATAAGTCGTCGGAAAATATCTCCGCAATAATACAGCTAATTTGCGGTACAATCTTGCGGTTCTTCAATAGACCTGATAACATCAGCGGGCTGCTGATGGTAATACATTGATTCATTCATTAAAAATATTTTCAGTTGATGATAGGGGATATGAAGGTTTATTGAAGGCAACGACGAAATGACTGGCAATGATACAATGTTGTTCCGTGCCATTTATATTCTGAAAAGTAAGACGCCTGCATCAGGGAACCAAAAAAGACACTAAAGCTATTTTAATTTCATCTCAGTTCAGGCAAGCCGGTCCCCTTTGGTCCTCCGATTTCGCTGATTCTTTTTTATGCTAAAGCCACAACTCTATGATGAACAGTGCAACTGGTCCGAAACTTGAGATCGCAGTAGTTGCCGAGAAAAAAATTGACGAGCGTGCCTGGGTGGCGTCGTGCGCTTCACAGAATCTTCCTCGGGTGGTACTTTGAGACCGTCTCGTCGGCACCACGAACGCGCTAGAGGAGCGCCATTTTTTTGCGCATTCTGCAGATGTCGGACTACCACTTAATTTTAAAAAACTGGCATTTCCTCTCACGAATTGTTCTATAAAAAATCGCGAAAACGCTCGTGAGCGCGATTTTACGTACATTTTAAACTTTTATTGCGGAAGAAGTACGCATGGTAGAATTACGATCTATGCACCAAATGAAAGATAATTAATTGCTCTTTCCAACGACATATCACGCATAAATATGAGTGTTACTGGAGAATAGGTAGAATGAGACGAACCATGCTGCCTCCGTGAAAATACGCGAAGTTCGTAAGTCAATTCAAAAAAAAAAAGCAAAAAAAATTGCATGGGATCCTGATTATATTACCTTTCCAATGGATTAAAATTTGTCTGTTCTAAAAGTTTAGAACCGAAATGCCAGCGCGCATAAGGAGAGCAGGTACAACGCTGCTATGCGGTTCCAACTCCGGCCACCCTCCGACGTTTGTACTGATCGTCGACGAAGGGAACCTGACTTCCACGTATCTATGCTACACTCCATTTCATCACCTGTTGTGCCTGTGATGGAAATTTCGTGCCATATCGTATTTCGACCATGGACATAGGCTGCAAAGAAGAAACTTTGGCATCAGGTTGCGTGACGCGGAGGCTACAGGTCCCCCAAACTCACATCGGAAAAGCGTGCAACAAAGAAGGCCGCCACTAGATACCCCACTGTTGCCGTTCTGGATCACTTCAGCGCGCTAAATTTAGCGGCAAAATGTTTTTGTTGTTTCTGCGAATGAATCTAGTCTTTATATGTCCAAATAAAACGCGTATAACAACTTTCTGTGTCGTGTTTCACTTTTTGGCCCCGTTTTTAAACGTGTTGAGCGATCGGAAGGATGTAGTGCACGGCTGCGTGTATCACATAGCGTACCTGTCGCACCACGCGCCGCAGGCGCAATCGTCCATTTCTCCTTCGGTGACTTGGCCTGGCTTGGATTGTGCTTCGACTCGATCTTTAGCGCGCTACAATCCAACGCAAGCCAACGTCTGGTAACAATGGGGTATCTAAGAGCGGCCTCCGGCATTGCACGCATCGGGATAGGAACAAATACATGGGAAAATTGCGACCTTGGGGGACCTGGGAGGCTATATTCTCTTTCACCCAAACTTTGTACGCGCGTCCCATCGCCTTTGCCGGATGTACATACGGATTATAAGTAATAAGCAAACCCGCACTGGGGACGCCAGACGCCAGACTTCCTAACAAAAATGACCTTGCTGCGGTGTGGACAGGTTCATTTGGTCGTCGTGTGTGGCCAATAATGCACGGACCTGCCGTCGACGATGCAGTGGTTGAGTGAGGTGTCTGAATAACTTTTGGTTCGTCAGCGTTGGAAGTCGTCTCCATGGCTCGGAACATTTATAGTGAGGAACGTGTGTTTTGTGCCTATTATGCACGTCGACATCAGAAAAGGATTCTTCGCCAGAGTGAATTTACAACTGTGTCAAGCCTTGACATCTGCGCGCTGAAGGCGCTTCTCGACCCTGAGCGACGTGATGAAGTCAGCGGTGAGGACCAACTATGTAAGAATTGTGCTGCGTACTTTCGTTCAGCAATTAGTGGTCTATCGCAGTCCTCGCCCGTTGCTCTATCTGACACAGACTATGTTCAGAGCGAGGACATTATTGAAGAAATTAATAAGAGTATTTCGACGGCAAATATCGACGTAACTCCGCTGCGGCAGCCGGCGTCTCTCAAAAGGAAACAGATGCCGTCGTATGCGTCACGGAAACTGAGAGAAGTTGGCGACGCATTGAGCAGGTCAATAAGCCGCAGAATAAGTGATGCATATGACGTAGACGAACTGACCACATCCGGAACAGACTGCACGAGATGTTCTATCCTTTTGCGCAACATCAGGACCGCTTATCAGAAGTGCACCTCCAATCAGGAAAGATGCCAGATTCTTACGCTTCTTCCCGAAAACATGACGAAAAAAGAAATAGTAGGACTGATCCCGGATGCAACGAAATATGTGATAGAAAAATCAAAAAGCCTGAGAGGGAAGCAGGGCGTGTGGGCGATGCCGGACAAGTATGGTGGGCATCCTGTCAGCGAGAACGACGTACAGGTTGCACTCCGGTACCATCTTGAAGACAAAAAGTTCTGAGACAAAATGACAAAAGGTTCTGTCCAAAGTCCCAACAAAAAAGACGTAATTCATGTCACCAGAGACGGGAGGAGAGTCGCTGTTGCAAAGCGCTTTATGACTCGTTCTATACGGGAAACGTTTAGCTTGCTCAAGAGCGCTCATCCGGACATCAATATAGGACTGACGCAGTTCTACACACTTCGGCCTACGTGGGTTCGCACAGACCCACGTCCGGAACAGTGCGTGTGTTTGTACTGCGCAAACTTTGACTTGATCATCGCGGCCATCAACAGTGCGTCATCCATCCAGCTAAGCAGAGACCAACTGAATGCGATGTCTGTATGTCCTGAGCCACAAAGGACATGCTTTTTGCACGAGTGTCGCAGTTGTCAAGGGGCCAAAAGGATCAACCTACAGAAGCTAAGGATCGAGCGTGCCGACGACGTTGATATGGCTCTCTGGGAATCTGGTGACCTTATTCGGAAGACGCTAAAGGCATCGGTATTCCTGAAGGCGGTCAGGAAATGTGCTGCTCTGTACACCAAGCATGAATATATATACAACATACAAAGAAGCGCCATTTGGAACGAGAAGGCCTTCGTGGATCCAAGACATGTCGTCATGCACTTCGATTTCGCAGAAAACTGGAGAGTCAACTTCTCAAGTGAGGTCCGCGCGCGTTATTGGAAGACGAATCAAAAACACTTATTCACCTGTGTTGTAACGACCATGTCTTCGACAAAAAGTTTCGCAACAGTGAGTGACGACCTATCTCACGATACTGCACATGCCCTTCTTGCCCACCAAAACATAACCGAGGCTATAGAAAACATCCTGCCCGTGTTTTCCCATGTGATATACGTGTCTGACGGTGCTCCAGCGCACTTTAAGAACAGGTACCAGCTCTATGAAATGGGGAAAAACAACTTGTTGCTGCGATGGATTTTCTGTGCTAGTGGCCATGGAAAAAATGCGTGCGATGGGGTCGGGGGCTCTTTGAAACATATCGCAAACTTGCGTAACTTGCGATGTCCACCTGCTGAAGCTATTCAAAACCGCTGAAGATTTTGTGTGCGCTCTCAAAAAGAAGGAACACGGCACGGAACTGCTGCACATTCCGTCGGCTCAGGTTGCAGCCTTTCGAAATTCGAAAAAGGGTGAATGGGAACTGGTTCGGCCAGTGACAGGGATCCGTTCATCCCATGTGTGGTACAAAGCACCTGAAAGTCATGCAGTATCTGGAGTTAAGCTAGCAAGAACCGCCGAGGACATGTTTGAACCTCGGTCATAGCTGCGTTGTTTTCAGCCCGTCGAACGATCAGCACACTACGTCTGGCTGGTGATGTTTTCGAGAATGTGCATACAAATCTATGCTTTCCAACAGAATCAGTTTGTGATGCCGCTCACACATAGGTGACATTTGTTCCCGATTCCGCTTTCGGAGCTGTGTTTTGTATTTAAAATGTATGTATGGCGTGTTGCTTCATGGGGTGTTCGACAGTCATCGAAGAATCTTACAAGTAGAGAGGCGATGGAAACAGTTGAAATAAATGACATGGCAGCAGAATCAACAGTACGGATATAAATTTCTGACAATACCGGTGCAATGGCAGAACCAATACAGTTGCCAGTCTTTTGATTAAACAAGTCTCCACCAATACGTATAGCAGTCGATACATATATTTGTGTAGTTGAGTATACTTTTCAGCTGCGTTTGAGACGTTGTCTGTGTTGTCGTTTTTTTGTCCCCAGTGTCGAGTTTTTAAGTTATGTATTTATACCACCAGCTCGCCTGCTACCTCTTTATCCTCTCCTTGTATGACTGGCATTGAGATCCTACAGATACTAAAAACCGTTTTCTTTAGTAGGTACATATTAAGAAATACAGTAATATTGTAATGTAATCACCGATGAGCTAAGTTTTCAGGTCTTTCAATAGTTAACTGGAGAATTTACAGATACGCACTCATCTGTTTAATATACAAACTGCTGAGACAATACTTGGGAAACTGCTGAGACAATAATCCTTTCCCTGAAGTTTATGGCGCATTTTACAACAAAATTAGTGCCAGACGGCAATCTGAACAATTCTCAATGGAACGCCGATGCAGACAGCCGACCAGAGAGCTATAATTCTTCCGACTGCGGCGCTTTTGCCGCGCTGTTCTCAGAGCCGTTTAGTAGGAGAGTTTGGCCAAGGGGAGGAGCCTGTTTTAGAGCACGTCATTTGACGCCACACGATGTTCGAGCGGAGCAATCGGCTTGAAATATCTCTTCGCCTTCGGTTCTGCCATCTTGGAACAGAGGTAGGGCTCTGAAATCTCCTCCTGCCGCCGCTGCTCGCCTTTCATTCTGGTCGGAGCAGTGAGAGATCCGACGCCACTGAGAGCGCCCATCTCCGGGCGGCGAAAGATCCAAGAATGGCCAAGCTCTCCCTATACATGTCGTTTTCACCGCTTCCGGTTTGGTGCCAAAACGACATCCGGTTTCGCTGCAAATGCGCTCTGCGCCAACCACTGTGCCAATTGATACAGTTATCGCTCCCGATTTTGAGGAGAGAGAGGGTCGTATAACCCCATTTTATGGCAATTCAAATCGCCACAAAAAGCGTACGCCTCCCGCTTTCGACAAATCAGGAAAGCGAAAGGTATAATTCTGCATGGCGGCTGGTTCCGAGCGTCCTTAGGACCGGAAGTCTTCGCGGCACCGGAAGTTGTAGCGGGGACTTGTTTATGTTTTCCAGAGAATGTCGTGCATAAACGGCTCTGAGTATTCTGCGCGCCCCATGGAGAAGCACCCGGCCTAATCTTAAAACTTGATCACTCAACATGGTGAAGGCCAACCCTTGCCCAGAACAACAACAACAACTTTATTTAAAAGATGATGAGTGGGAAGTTTCATCGCCGAAGGTGATACCCTGGCCCGTTGCTGCCACTAATGTGGTGCACAGAATGATACCGTTATCACTCTTGCGTTGTGGAAAGCATCTCTAACCGCTAACATCACTATATAAGTGTGACAAGGAGGCGATCGCCCCCCGCTTTTATCCAATCAAGGGGCAGAACGATCTCATTCGGGGTAGTTGGCCAAGACCGTGCAATGTGATGAAGTTATGTTTTAAGAGTGTAGTTAGTTTTTAAAAAAACTTCACCGCATAGCACGTTCCCACGCAAACACCATGATTGCGTCTACTCATGTTGAGAATGGGAGGATGAGCCTATCTTTAACGGCGCATTATAGGGGTATCTAGGCCAAAAACTGCTGTTATCTTGTAAAGCGGTACGTGGAAAGCATTCCCACAAAATATTTTTGTCCAAAGTTGTTTCTCCGCGGCGCAATTAATTTGCAAAATCGCCCACTCACTCTCTCAAATCACCCGCTCTAGTATGACGTTTGTGGTAGGGAGCCCCCTCATCCGTTGGTAGGACAAACCGTCTGCTACGAACATTGCGTGCTGTTTCTTGTTGACTTATATTCTTTATATGATTTATATATCACGTTATCTATAAAAGAGAAACAAAGCATATATGCAGCCTGACAAAATAAGGTTGCAATCACAAGAGTAATATACCTGTCTTCTGTGCAATCTCAGAACTCACAGTAGCAGAAAGCAAGCGGTAACGGCGGTATTGTGGCGCCACCTGTTAGCCACTGGCCAAACTGTGTGGTGAGAACGGTCAGAGAGACTGCACCCTGTCGTGAAGCACTGGGCTATCGCTGTACAACACAGAGTTAATTTCGGGCGGCACCACTCGTTCTTCCCGTGGTGTCAGCGGTCCCAAAAAGTCGTGGTCGTGTCGTTGACAGCCTTCAAAACCTTCGTTTCGGACTTCACGCAGCCTGAGAACGCATGGCGTTTCCGAAGCGGTAGCAGACGCTCCGGCCTGCGCTGTGTTGCTCACCTCGATCATGTTATCCCAGGTCCAATGAGGAGCGTCCCTTCTATGTGACGTATGTGGCGGCGCTCATCACGTGTCTATCGTGAAGGCGAAGGAGGGTGTTTCGCGCACGGGAAGTTCAGGGGGCTATTGCAGGCGTCCCAATTTTGCTACGGTTGCATTAATTGTGGGCATACCGACCAAAAACAAAGTTGTGTGCCTCTCGACCTGCATGTGCCTTTAACGTGCAAAATCTGTTCAAGATACGCATCTTCTTTCATTTCCAAAAATCCGGGAACAGAGTGATCATTCGCAATGGCGGTTGGCTGGGAGCGTGTGACGTGATGAAGTTGTGTTTTAACAGTGTAGAACAGTGTTTCTTAACTTATGGTATTCGAGTGGACCCGTGATTGTGCCAGCACAACCTCTAGGAACCTACTACACTGGTGCCACTGTATAGAAGTGTTAGAGAAGGCAACTTTATGCAGTACATATATAGCAAATTATTCAATCTGTTTGACCGAATATTGAATTATGTAAAAACAATGAATTTAGCTACATATTGCTTCGTCGCAAGATGTCGCTTGAACTTCGCCGGATTCATTCAATTATTTCACAGTACCCCCCCGCAGATAACGCGTTGTGCCACTAATGTTGGTAAATCCAAAGTCCATATAGGGAGGAGAGTAGCTATCTCCAAAGTTACACTCCGACTTTCCAAGTGATGATGATGATGATAGGAGAAAAAATAGAGGTGTGAGCCCGTTCACTGCGGGACATGCTACTCCAGGTCTAGTAAAGAAAAACACAAGAGAAAAGCAAAAGCGCGGCACGGAGAAATTAACTATGACGATGACAGCTGCCGCCTGTGAGCGTCAGCCCCCTCACTCGCGGGTGCTGAACAGGATCCTGATCGCAGAAACTCGCGACAAGGCTCGGAGAACCCCGGTTGAGAAACATTGGTGTAGAGTAGAAGATGGAGAACGTGCTGATTTGGTAACATGATGTAGAAATGCAAGAACGCACAGAAGACAACGTTCCCTGTCCCTTGTCTGTCCGTGTCATTCTAGCGTTTATTGATCATGTCGAGTAGGGAGACGTAAATGGTAGACAGGCTGAACGAACAATAATTAGGACGACATGTCCAAAGTCCAAGCAAGGCTATGAAAGGCAGTAGTTCGAGGGAAAGTCAGCGAGCGCCAGTAGCGAGATTTGAACTCACACCTCTAATTGCCTAGTCTGGGGTGCTTTGATCAGACATTGCGCTCTCGTCAAATGCAAGTAGAGTTCCATACCCGTGCATGTCGACCAGAGTGCTGGTATGGACAGACGTCATGAAGACGGCAAAAACGTTTCTGCTCTATCTAAAGAAAACGTGGAGTGCATATAACCTAGTGACCTTAACCGCAGTGCTCGACTCCATGATAACGGGATAGCAGCATTGGCAGTGCATTGACCTTATCGTCGATATCGTTGGTAACCCATGCTTGTTCTAGGGACGAAGGAAAGCGTAAACTGCTGATGGCGATATGTTTTGCCGCTTGTCTGCTTCTGTTCTTCGGCGCCCTGGCAACTGTTTTGAGCTCAAAGCAAGCCGGTATGTCGTTCCCCAGGCAAATGCTTTCGCAGTGCTCACTTCGAGCATCCTATACGTTCGTTGCAAGCAATTAAAGGAATTGCAAGCGTAAGGTTGAAGGACAAGCGCAAACTTTTCAATGTAGCGTGTTCCATCCACACGGCAAGGCTCAACTATGCTGGTCATTTAAATCCGAAACTACCTATAGTGCTAAATCTGCAATTTTTTTTCGTCAATTCGCGTACGAGTTTCCCCGTCTTAGATAACTTGCGGACAGAGGTAGTCCCAGTAATCTTTCCTGTTACTTTATTAATTTCAGAACTATAAAACTACAGCGCCATTTTTTGTAACCTACACACCTCCGCTCGCATCCTTGAACCCTGCATCGATTCCGACAATCGCAGATAGCGCCCGTCCAACTATGTGCAAGAGCTACGTTTTGTGTTACTCCATATAGGCCTTTGATGATTTTGTTGTGCTCCTTCGGTGACTAAATGCACGGAGGTTTTTCTAAAGTTATAAGACTATTTGCCGGTATTGGGAAGCAAATATATCAGCGTTAGAGGATTAGAACAGGGAGCAAGTGCGATCATGGGAACTAGGAACTGTACTGTAGTTGCCCCCCACTTTCCTCTGTTTTCTTCCTACCTACCTCTGTGCCCTCTCGACGGCTCATACGTGCCTCTTTCTGGTGATGCATTCTAATAGAAGATACGGGAGATGACGGCACGGAGTCCGAAGCTTACTATCCCACGGCGCCCGCTGGAAACATCCCTCAGTTGACACCGTCCTCTGCAGGTGGAGAGGCATCATCAGGAGATGGGGCAACACCAGGAGTTACAAGAGTGACACGTATGTCCCGACCTTTCATTTCTACTGTGCGCGAGAAAGGAACACTAGAAGCGTGACCCAATGCGACATAGGCATGGACTAGTGTTCAAATTGTTGGCCTTCAGTCATTTCCTGTAAATGAACATTGACAGCGTACGATGTACACGATGCTACAAAGAAGGGGAAGGGGACCCTGGTCAGAAGGGGGCCTTTTAACGAAAATTACTTATCTCAACCCAGTAAACCAAATATGTCCCAAGGATATCGTGGGGAAGAACTGAATTTGGCATTTGGATATCCCAGGGATGTTCGTGAACGTCCCGTTTACGTCCGTGCGACGTGCCTGGGAACAGACTTTCTTCCTCATTTTGCAGTCCTGGGGACATCCTATGAACGTCTCTGTTGGATATCTGGATGTGAATGGGACGTTTACCGTTTCATATCAAATTAGCTTGTATGCTGAGCACTATCCATTATTATTCAGTTTTTGTTATCTGTCCACGTTTTAGAAATTGTTTTGGATAAATAATCGACATCTTTTATTTGAGAGCGGTATGCAACCGCTGTATATAGCTATGGATACAGCACCTATCGGCAACGCCACGTGACCTTGCGTATCCCATTGTTGTTATGGGAGACCGCTTGCACTCGCACATACACACATATATGATATCGAGTGAGCACTACCTACGGAGGCCTGTGGTGGCCTCTTCTGGCGTACTGGATGGAGCATATACTGAAATGAGACTTGTAGGAGTACGTTCAGTAAGTGTACAGCGCGGTGAACTACGATTGTAACGGTGAAGACGTCTTGGGAACTAATTAGTTCGTGTGCCAACAACGCCGAAGCATAACCGTTGATACTTCTGGCGTCCCTTTCTCACAAACATTGTGTTTTTAATTCAAACTATCTTCCATGATGTGATTGCTTTGCAAATAATGGTCTAAACCCTAAATGTTTCTCGCTTTGCTTACGTCACTCCAGTAAGCGTCACGTGTCCCAGATATGTGCGCAAAATGCAACGCGGTGGGGCAATTCGTTTTACATCCTGCAGATGTCCCTGGGAGATACAATGTCGGACGATTTTCATTGTCACATTGTGGACGTCCAAATAACGTCTGGTGGACTTCCTGGAGATAGGTGACGTCTGAGACTTTTCTGGGACGTCCCTGGGATATTTCTGGTTTACTGGGAACTACACCAAGCGAATTCATGCAAACAAATAGGGATGGGACACACCATTACAACTACTACCTAACATTCCACAGCAGTGACGCTATTTATATTTACGTGGCCAGTTACTTTATCCTGCTTTGTCAGTAGTAGGCACTGACCACGACTATCCGGAAACACACAAGTGTGGACGTCATTAAACTAGCAATGAGAGCAAATTAGGACTCCCCACAATAGTTGGGACCATCCAGGATGTCACCACACTAATTGGGGATCATCTTACTCGTATCCACACCACCCTGCATCTTTCCAGGTACTCGTGGTCATAAAATATAAAAATAGATAGAAACAGAGTGGAAAGAAGCAGTTTAGTTGAAGATCAACAACGCCATCTTGAAGAAAGAGGTCCGGAACGGCTGCTGACCATCGCTGGGGCAATGGAGCACAGAGGCAGGTGACTACATAGTTGTAAAGCATCACACCAGGTGGTGCGCCTGTCCTTCTTGTGACCACCAGTTCTGGACATCCTGAGATATCAGGTGTGACATCATCATGGCATTGTCTGCGCAGGTTAGGACAATAACTCTGGACAAGCAAGGAGAAAAAGACTCATAATCGAGACAGAGGAATGCAAACTGCTGTGAAAGCAGGAGTTCAATAGGCTAACAAGGGACACCATCAATAGCCAACAACAAAAAGCACTAGGCACACAACAAATCAGCACAACAGCAGTCACGATGTACACAGAACCACGCGTCCACTGCATCTGACAGTGAGGCACAGAACTGAGTCATAATGATTTGTCTCCTCTATAAAGTAATGCTTCTGCAACCCCAGTGTTTACTTTATGAATTAATTTCATGACAAGATTATTAAGGCTCATGGCAGCGCTACTCTCATTCCCGAGACCAAGGCAGCTTTCTGGGAAGACAGAAAATGGCAGGGATGCCCAGATAGGAACAACAACAACCAGCACCCGACATGCACGGGCACGTCACTGCTAGTTGCAAACAAAGTGGGGACAAAGTTATCACGTCTGAAAGAATTAGTCACACAACAAATCAGCCCACTGTTCACCACAACAGCAGTCACGAGGAGCATATGCAAACAGCAGTCTGTTCCATGCGACAGCCAGTTGCAGAACTGAATCGTATTGTTTTTTCTCCTCTATAACATCATGCATCTGCACCCCCTAGCGCTTACTTTATGAATTAATTTCATGACAAAATTATTAAGGGTCATGCCAGTGCTACTCTAGTTTCCGATACCAAGGCAGCCTTTGGGGAAGACAGAAAATGGCAGGGATGCCCAGATAGGAACAACAACAACCAGCACCCGACATGCACGGGCACGTCACTGCTAGTTGCAAACAAAGTGGGGACAAAGTTATCACATCTGAAAGAATTAGTCACACAACAAATCAGCCCACTGTTCACCACAACAGCAGTCACGAGGAGCGTAGAATGACGCGTCCGTTCCGTCAGACAGTCAAGTGCAGAACTGAATCTTAATGCTTTTTCTCCTGTATAAAGTCATGCATCTGCCCCCCTAGCGGTTACGTTCCGAATTAATTTCATGACAATAGATCTCCCTCCCCTTCCGATTTGTTTGGTTTCAGTCTGTCTACCAACGTCATGATGACATTTTTATTTTGTTGAGTTTCTTACATGCTGTCCGAGACATGTATGTAGCTAAGTATAAAGAGTTAAGCCAAGAATTTTTTATTATTAGCATTTTTTGTAGTTTGAATTCCTTGAAAAACCATTGCACAGCACCATGAACTCAAAGGCTACATTATGACCCAGTTTCACCAACCTTTTCAGCATCTGAACTAAGATGAACGGTCATAAAACTCTGTTTCACTAAATCACCAATGAAAAAAAGTTTGTGCTAAGCTCAAGAATTCACAACATTTTATCTTGGTTCAGTTAACCAGAGTTGGTGAAACCGGATATACAGAAGTCACCGAAACATTCATTTTATCAACCAAAGTTTGTAAAAAGAATTGGGTGCTAGCATGAAGTTTTGGCAATTATGAATAGCATTTTAACTGCTGCCTATGTAGCTGCAGCATAATTACAACTATTTCAGAAAAAGTAGTACAAAATGTGAAGGTACTCTACACTATCTTCCTCTGCATGGTACTAAAAACTGTGATCATTCTAAGTGTCCATCCTCTTGGCCCAGATTCTGTAGCAGATTTATCAACCACCCACAGAACCAGTAACCGCCCCTGGATATCCGACAAGGGTCCGAGCATCTGCAGCCTAACGTGAACATCCATTGAACGCCTCTTGGATGCGTTAGTTGGGATGCTCCAACGAGTATACGCAGCAGACGTCCCACATATATCACCCTGTAGACAACATGCGCACCCCATCCCCACTGTGTCTACAAAGAGCCGTTTGAACACCCCTTTTCACTCTTCACCCTTCGCCTCCTCCTTCTCTCCCGCTCTGCCGTCTGACTGCGTCGCCGCCAAAGGAGAAATCTGCGCAGAAGGTTTGTTTTTTCGCAACGCGCAGAAGAGAGAGTCAGGTGATGCCATAGCCCGTTGTGTGGATGATTTCAAACGCCGCTGGAGAGGCTGGAGAAACGTGTCGGCTCTGCAATGGCTTGGAGTAATACGGTAATTTTTAACGCAAACACCACCAGTACAGCTTGAATTTTGTGAAGAGTTAGGTGAATATGCCTTGTAGGCAACGGATTCTTCATCGGCGGCCAGTATCTATGACCGATACACGTAAACGGCCGTGGTGCCTTTGTTTGTTAGCGCTCGCGTTTTAGACTCCTTTGTTCTTCAAGTCGCATTACCCACTGTCTAGTGAAAAAAAATCTATCTATCCTAGCTGAGCTTGGAACATAGGAATATTAGCGCGTGTGTGCTAGTTATATTTTGTGATCCACCTACTGTGTCCTTGATGTTCTTTCAGGCTTAAACGGCTATACCGCTCAGCATCGGCCATTCATTGCTGTGTGCGTCTCAGCGTGTCCCAGAGAGTGTGGGATATTTTTTCTGTGAGCAGTCTTGGAATTATTTACTGTCTTATGCGTTACAGGTAAGAATGCTAGGTAAACGGGAAGTATGGCCGAACGCTCGTATACATACGTGCCAAAGGCAGAGACCGATGATGCCTGTATTATTTCTGTCATTTTTATCAGTGTGCCTCAGCGGCAGAACTTGGCCAGTGAGTTCCAGAGGCCGGAAGACACAGAAAGGAACAATATAAACAGACCGGTAGCCATTCATAAGCCATGAAGGAGCGTGAGGACACAGTTGCATCGATTCCATGCAAGATTCCAACTAACGATACAGAGAGCAACATGGATGTTTTTTTTCTTGTTTATATAACGTGGCAATATTGTAATCACGATCTGCATGAACGGGAAATATCTGGATAGAAATAAAGTATTTTGGGTGCACACTTGCGTCCTTGTGTTTATCTCATGATTAAAATTACGATATTTCCATAGGCGCGCGATACCTATGGAGCCGGAATAGAGATCCTCCACAGGTCCCTCGAAGATCCGCATCAGCGGTCCTGCGACGTCCATTTCGCATAATTTTCTCTTGATTAGCACGGTAGTATGGGCGTAGTTAAAACGTAGTGCTCCTTTCTTGTTCCGTGTACACCGCTGGAGGCTCGGTGGGGTGTCTGTTTGATAACCCCAGCCCGCGGAAGGGCTCTGGTAGGGAATCAGGTGGGTCACCGATGAGATGTCGCGCCTGGTTCCGCCATCTCGTTCTGGAACAGTATCCGATACTGCGGCCTTCAACTAGGACAGTCCAGGTAGCCACGTTCACAAGTCGGGGTGACGGGGAAGGCCTCCGAGCAGGAGAGTTCCCAGGGGGTCGCTGAGGTCGGTGCCATTGTTGGGGTCGAGAACGGCTTCTCGCTGCAGGTGGTCGTGGCATCTGCAGGGAAAAAAATGAAAAAACATCACCTTGGAGGTCTACGAGGGCGGAGGTTATAACGAGGAGACCCCGGTAACCCGCCCCGAACTGTCCCATCTTCAGCGGGCTGCGACTCCGTGTCGATGGGGCCGTGGAAGGGTTGGGATTGCGACGAACGTGTGCCGGAGTCCTCTCGCCCTTCATCTTGCTCCAAGATGCGATCGATGAACTCCTTGAGGTCTGTGATGTGAACTGGGCCAGACTCCTCGCTTGTACTGCGACGTTACTGCGTACTGCGTACTGCGTACTACGTACTGCGAAGTCTATAAGTTACGGGTGTAAGTTGCGCACTTACCCGGTAAGGCCCGTCCCATCGGTCCGCGAGAGAAGCTGCGAAGCCCTTCGCCGCGTCGCTAAGTGGATGCGTCCGCCTCAGGACTAAGTCTCCTACGCGGTATGTTACCTGGCGTCGACCCTTGTTGTACTGGGATGCTTGCTCCAGTCGTGCGACCTCAAGATTCTCACGTGCACAACGAACTGCAGTTGAGAGACGGTTGCGAATATCTTCCGCATATCGTGCATATGGGCGACGGGGTTGTTCCCTCAGTGTTCGTAGCGTGTTTTCGAGTGGAAATACTATTTCTCGTCCAAAATTCAAATAGGCAGGGTGAACCCAGTAGACCAGACTAGAGTAGCTTGATGGGCTTGTTGGTACATGACTCGGAGAACAAGGAGCAGTCAAAAACAGGGACAACGACACAAGAAGAGCCTCTGTTTGTGTGTCTTCTTGTGTCGTTGTCCCTGTTTTTGACTGCTCCTTGTTCTCCGAGTGAACCCAGTAGACCTACTTTCCGTCGTACGAGTGGCGAAGCCAATCTCCGTTAGACGCGCGTCCCAATCCTTATGCCTGCTGGTAAGTGTTACCTCCATCATTTTGATATTCCTATTGACCCGCTCAGTTATGTTTGCCTGAGGGTGATAGGGGGACGTCTTCTTATGTCGAATACTTAATGCCGAGCATGTGTCGACAAACACCTTACTTGTAAAGTACAAGGCGTTATCCGTGATAAGCTGGTCCGGGAATCCAAACCGCGAAAACACATCCATTAGTCGATCCCAGATCCGGGCTGACACCAATTTCCGCAGGGGATAGAGCTCAACCCACTTGCCCCATTACGTCACATGCGACTATCTGCCAAGGCTCCTGACTGACAATCGGTTGCAGCAATCCTGGCGGCTGTCCGCCCCTAGGTTTCGACTTCTGACACACTGGACCGCTGCGAGTAAACCGCAAAACATCCTGTCTCATGCCTGGCCACGTCGCGATACGACATAACTTAGAATAAGTCTTGCTGCCGCTACCGTGACCTGCCAGAGCAGAGTCATGGAAATATCTGAGGAATAACTTACGTAGCTTTCGTAGTACTACGATCCTGAAAGGGCTGCCACCGATCTCCTCGTCGTCCGTCTGGGGGATATACCTCACCAGAAGGCTATCCTCGCTCAGCTGATAGGAGTCGAACCTCTCTTCAGCGTCTCCGGCGTCCGCTGGGCCCGTTGTCTCCAGCCACCTTACTACACGCTGACAGAGTCCGTCCGTCCTCTGGGCTTCCACGATGTCCTTCCGGCTCACGATGTGTCCCCACGCTAGCTCTCTGTCCATTCCGGCTTGTCCAACCGCGGCTACGAGCTCCTGCGTGGTAACGACGCCCTCCACGGGCAGAGGTGCTCGAGACAGCGCATCTGCCACTTTGTTAGAGGTCCCCCTCCGATATTCGATCGAGAAGTCGTACCGTTGCAACGTCAGACTCCAACGTGCAAGTCTTCCGGCGGGATTTTTCAATCTACTCAGCCACGTGAGTGCCTGATGGTCAGTCTGGATTGCAAATTTCGCACCATCCAGATACATGTCAAACTTATTCAGTGCAAACATGATAGCTAGGCACTCTTTCTCTGTCACGGTGTAATTTCGTTCAGGTGATGTCAGCGTGCGGCTTGCAAATGCCACCGGCCGAAGTTCACCTTTGTGCTGTTGTAACAACACTGTGCCCAGTCCATAATCGCTCGCGTCTGTCTGCATTACAAATGGGCGATTAAGATCTGGGAGATACAGACAGGTGATCTGCGCTATCGCTTCCGTCAGGGCGGAGAATGCATTCTCCTGTGCTTCTCCCCATGACCAGCACGCACCTTTCCGCAATAGCCAGGTTAGTGGCTGCGTCATGTCCGAACACCGCGGTATGAATTGTCTATAAAATCCAATCATACCAAGGAAGCGCTGCAAGCTCTTTACGTCCTGCGGGCGAGGGTAGTCTAGGATAGCCTTCAGCTTGTCCTCGTTCGGCCTGACCGTGCCGGACTCCACTGTAAACCCTAGGAGGTCGATGCGGTTAGTCGCCAACTGCATTTTTCGAGGATTGACAGTCAACCCAGCAGCTTGCATACGTCCCAACACGACTTTCAGGTGGTGTGAAAAGTGTTCCTGGAATGAACGTGAAAAAATTACTACGTCATCCATATAAGCCATGGCGAAGTTGTACTTCGCATCGCCGAGCACCTCGTCCATCATACGCTGAAAACTAGCCGGGGAATTGGACAGTCCAAAGGGAAGCCGGACGAACTCAAACGGTCCCCTATGATAGGTAAAGGCTGTCTTTTCAACATCATTAGGTGTTATCGGTATCTGCAGGAATCGTCGACTGCAGTCTAAGATTGTAAACACACGGGCTGATCCCAACGTGTACATGATCGAGTCTATAGTGGGAAATGGATATGAATCTCTCACCGTCACCTCGTTCAACCGGCGGTAGTCCACGCACAACCTTGCGATTCCATCTTCCTTCGGAGCAAGTACCACTGGAAAGGCCCACGGTCTGCGCGAGGGTCTCACAGCACCCGTCTCGATCATTTCGTTCAGCGCAGCATCGAGCACCTTGCGCTTGTGGCCGCTAAGCGGCCGCGGGTTGCATCTCCAAGGCCTTGCGTCGCCGGTGTCTATGCCGTGTTCCAAGACTTCGGTCAAACCTGGTTTTTCCATAAACATCCAGGAAAAGGGTAGCAATGCTTGCTCCAGCATTTCTCGTTGCTCTGAGGTTTCTGGAAACCCTTGCAGACCCTCATGCAAGGCAGCAGTTGCAACTACAGGCGTTTGGTATCCCGTTCCGTGATGCTCTCCAACGGGCAGTGATGGTCCAGCGCCGCGAAGTACTCCAGCGGCTTGCTGCTTAGTTTCATCGCTGTTGCCAGTCGGTTCCCGGTTTCGCTTTGAGCAGTCGTCCTGGGTTCCCTCACCAGTCCGGCGTTGGTCCGCTCCAGGGGTTGTCCACTCCAGGAATAGGTAGAAGGTACTGCTGCATGCATGCTGGTAACCTCCGCGACGCAAGTCTAGGACAAGTCCCATCCGGATAATGAAGTCACGTCCCAGGATCATTGCTCCTGCCAGTCCAGGAAGTTAAACAAAGCGTTGTCTGACCCGATGTCCATCGACAGTCAAGGTAAGGCGCACCGCGCCACCGGCAGGTACAACAGCATCAGAGGCGAGCCTTAGGCGAGTCCTGGTCATCCGTACCGAGGTGTTCCGCTCCCGGCACCAGTCGTGGATGGTGTCGCCGATCAGGGAAACAGCTGCTCCGGTGTCCACCAAACCTGCAACGTCTTTGCCCAGAACGCGCACCACGATGAACGGTCCAATGTTGCAGATGTCATCTTGCAATCGGCACGAAAGCGGGACTGAGGCCACTGTATTATCAGAAAAGATAGCACGGTTAGAAGTATCTTGCCTCTTATCAATGTTCGCTCCGGCCCACGACTGGAATTCGTAATCTGCGGTTACCGCCGTTGGCGTTCCGAGTTTCCCTGGGGGGTTCTTTCGGGGGTGGCCGAAGTACGATGTGGGTAGTCCCGACGGATGTGTCCGTGTTGCCCGCAACCGTAACAACGCGGTCTCCCAACGTTTAGTCCATTAGAGCGCGGTGGGGTTGATCCCTCAATCCTGTCGTTACGCCGGTATCCTGACGTTCGGCGACGCAAAAGGATCGAGTGAGCGGTGTGAAGGGCCTGCCGACGCTCCGGTATTCGGTCCTGCAGGCCAATGGGGATGCAGCTCCGTTGCCTGTACCAGTCCGCCCCATGCACAACTAGGCTCAAGAGTCTCCTCCGGTCTAGGGGGTGGGCGGTAACGCAGTTCAGCTAGCAAGTCGGCCTGAATGCTGCGCACTTCTGTAGCTAACTCCGACAGGGAAGTAAAACTTCGACCCCGTAAATATGGCTTGAACCGAGGGTGGCACTGTCGGATAACGCGTGCCACCTTCCCTTTTTCGTCTGCGAGAGGGTCCGCTCTTCGATACAGTTCCCGAATCGCCCGAATGTATTCCAAAAGGCTCTCATCACTATGCTGCGTTCGGGCTGCAAGCTCTTCGCGCATACGCATTTTGTAATCCGGGGGCAGAAATTCCTCCCGAAACAGCCGCTGAAATTCGGTCATAGACGGAAATGCGGGTTGAGACCGGCGCCACACAGCAGCTGAGCTTACCAATGCAGCGGGTAGTATCCGCGCAGGACGGCTTCGTCGGTTGCTCCAACGGCTGTCTGGTAAGCTTCCCGGTCCGCAAGGAAATCTTCGACGGACTTGGCGTCGCTGTAGCCCGAAAATGTCGCTACCGTCAGATTCAGGCGTAGCGGCGTGTCCAGGGACGGCTGGGCGGCGGGCGTACTGCTACCAAGCTGCTGCGTCAGTAACGTACAGAGGGATGCCATCTGTAGAAGCAAGTCCTCAGCCACTGGCGCAGGCTCGTCCTCGTCACTGTCTGGGTCGTGCTTCTTCCTGGGAGGCATCTCCGGTCGAAGAACCTGCGCTGCAACGCAGACGGCGGCAGGACGAAAAACAAACAAAGCAAAAATACACACTACCGGCAACTATGCTGTGCCCTCCGGGGAAAACGGTACAGCGAGTCGAAAACACCACTGTTGGGCGCCAATTTTGTGGGAACCGCGGCCCACAAACCCGGGGTGGTTCCGTAATCGACCCGCCGCAACCCCGAAGAACACGAACACAGCAATTGAACAAGAGAAACAGTGTTTATTCTCTTACATGTTCAAGCGCAGAGCAGCGTCGGTCGTGTCGCTGCAAAACCCAGTCCAGGCAAAAACTCGCTCCCGCTGCCTTCCACCGTCGCTTAAGTAACATCTCGGAGACAGGGGCGTCTCCCCCTATCACACAAACCTTATCTCTAGGTGTACACGTGTCTGAACCGGAAGCGGCAGCCCACAGGGCATACTGTGGAAAGTATGTCCTACATCACATGCACACGAGATTTCGTGAGGCTGTGACTGTAACTGTTTTTTGTACTCCACACTAGACAAAAGTAGTATATGATCAGCTCAAGTATCCGGAAACTTATACCTCTGTCAGACGGGCACATATACGGCATTAAAGTAGCACAGAAGTCATTTTTAACACCCAGTTTTCTTCCTATAAAACTGTTAAGTTTGCCAGTAAGATGCACCATGCGAAGTAATTTACACCAGAGAGTCATAATTATCGCAGAAATTGAATTTAAAATACGCCGCAAAAAGCGACCGTGCGCAACGGTGGTGAAGAGCAGTACCAGCCTGTGATCTGCCTGGAACCTCGCGCTGACGCTATAAGGAGAACGCTCGCTGATTGGCCTAGAGAAATGTTGTCTGCTACTCCGCTGTCGTCTGCTACTCGGCTGTTCGGGGTTCTGATAAAGCCTTTCTCCTTGCTCGGTAATGCTTCGGCCGCTGCTTCTATCCCCAATTCTCCGGGAAAACTGGCAAAACAGGTTTACGGCAGCAAAGGGACAATGCGCTGACCCCCACTGACCAGCAAACCAGAAGGAGTCTCCTTATGCCGTCATCGGTGACGTGCCATCATACCTCCTCATCCTCGTTATAGCTGGAGTGGCGAGTTAAGAGTGAAGGCGCGGAGCTATGTTTATGTGAGGCTTTTTCTGGGAAACAAATTGCACACATCAATACCTCTCGCGCTATTCGGTATAATGACACACACACTTTCATCAGATATCTTAATCTGAAATTTTTTTGAATGGCCCTCTGTACTCCTTTAAGGAATGGCCGTAAGTTACATACGGCCCTAAGCTCTGGGGAGCTGCCAGACGGTATCCGTGAAGGCATTTTGTCGATGATGTCCACATCGATAAACAAGTCTGTGAACGTTGAATGTAATGTAGCGAAATCACGCTTTTTCTTACTGAAAGTACACGAAAACAACGTTTTGTTGGTATTTTCAAAATACAACAGCAAACTACAGGGTGTGTGCAGAAAAACATGACCCGCATTTAGGCACATAGCTTGTTGCCTACCTAACTAACGACGCACGATGGCGCATTTATGCGTGCAAAATCTGTAGAAAAATTGTGGAAGCCATACCCAGCTTAAAAAATAAACGGAACAACGAAAACGTCAGCTTCCGTGCATCAGAATAGGGCAACATGGTGGACAACGGGTGTATGTGAAAGGGCAACATGGTGCACGTAAGAGAGTTGTGTTCAAGTACCGCTAGGGGAGCTATCGGTGCATAAATCGAAACGATGTCCCACATGGATGCTCATCGGCAGTACCCCTAGCGGTGCCTGCACATAACTCTCATGAGACCGAAATACACTACCATGCAGTGTCATGACCGCCCTATTCTAATGCATGGAAGCCCATGTTTTCGCGCTCTGTTTATTTTTTTACACTGAGTATGGCTTCCAGGATTTTTTTGTAGCTTTCGCACGCATAAATACGCCGTCGTGCGCCACCGGAAGTTCCTCGGCTAAGTAGACAACGAGTTACATGTAAAAATGCGGGTCATGTTTTTCTGTACACACTCTGTATATTTGCTTTTAAGTGCTTTGGATATTTTGTTGAGTGGCGTCTTGACTTTTTGGATGCAGACGACACGGTGCGATGCCGCGTGCAGTGGTTCGAGGGTGTAACTACAAACGTAGCACTTGTACAGATGGGATAAAAAGCGAAGCAAAGTGGAAAAACGCCAGAAAAACACGAAAAAAAAAGACGACAATATTACGTCGGGTAAAAAGCATTTTATTTCGAATTGAATTAAATGTGCTAAATCCTGTTTATGGTGTGCTTGGTAACGAGGCTTGGGCAGTTTTGATGGAATGTCTTGCGGGAACGCCGTTGCCCTTCTACCCCAGTTTTGTCGCAAAGGCCTTATTGCTGACCGTCTGGCAGGAAGTTAATGACAGTATGCATTTACGGCCGTGACCGTTAAGGCCGTATATGTGCCCGTCTGACAGGGGTATCACACAGAGGCATGGATGCCATTAATTAGCAATTTATTTATTTATCTATTTATTTATACTTCTAGCGTCTTAGACGCCAAAGATGGAGTGGGATTACATACACACGGAGAAACATCTTGCTCCGTAGCAGCCGCGGGTATACAGAAAATTTAGATGAACCTCGAACACATGTATATACCATATATCAAAAACCATCTACACACGCATACAACCTTCACATAAGATTACAACAAACGTAGCAGCACACTCTACCTATAAATTTGCGATCGCCAGCATAAAACTCGACAAGGTGTCACACTGTGCCATTTCCTCCGTCAGTCCGTTCCATGCCTGAATGGACAGCGGAAAGAAAGAGTACATAAGGCAGTTAGTCCTAGAAAATAATTGTTTAATGGATTTGCTATGTTTCGTTCGGTGGCTACCAGTTGTGTTAAATGTAATATAATCAGAAGGCCTAATACAGGTATGGTTATTTATTATGAGCCATAGTAGCTTAAGTCGCTGAATTCGAGTCCTTTGATACAATGGTGTCAGTCCCGCGAGGTGGAGTAATTGCGAGGGGGAGTCATAACGCGAATATCTGCCATAAATAAATCTAACAGCTCTTCTTTGGATCATTTCAAGCATATGTATTTTATTCTGCTGCTCAGGGAACCATACCACCGAAGCGTAGTCCATAACTGATCGTACTAGTGCAATTACAGCAATTTGGGACCCCCCACAGTAATTAGGATAACTCAGTGAGTCATTACACTAATTGGGAAGCATCTAAGACGTGTCCAGACCCCAGTGTGATTTGCCGGTTACTTGAGCTGATAAAAAATAAAAATAGGTAGGAAATAAAATAAAAAGATAGAAATAGAGTGGATCTCTCGAGAGAAGGAGTTTAGTTGAAGACCAACGACGGCCATCTTGAAGAAAGCGTTCCGGAACCACCGCTGACCATCGCTGGCAGACGAAGCACAGAGGCAGGTTGGAAAGCATCTTCAGCTGCGACCACCAGTTCCGGACATCCTGTGACGTCAGCTGTGACGTCATCGTGGCATGTCTGGACAGGTTAGGACAGCTCTGGACAAGCAAGGAGAAAACACTCATAATACAGAGGCTGGGAAAGCAAGAGTAAATATGCTAACCATCAATAGCTATCGACAAAAAGAATCAGGCACAGAAGCAAAGCAGCCCACCACAACAGCAGTCACGGGGAGCGCAGACCGATGCGACTGCTTCATCCGACAGCCAGGCACAGAACTGAATCGTAATGCTGTTTTGTCCTCCATAAAGTCACGCATCAGCAGCACCCCTAGCGGTTACTATCTCAACTAGTTTCATGGCAAAATTATTAAGAATCATGCCAGCACTACTCTCGTTCCCAAGGCAGAAGAAGATAGAAAATGGCGGGGATGCCCGGACAACAACAACCAGCGCCCGACGTGCACGGGCATGAAAATCATAAAAGAGGGAGGACAAAGTTATCACGTGCGAAAGAATTAGTTACACAACAAATCAGCCACCACAACAGGAGTCACGGGGAGCGGAGAACGATGCGACTGCTCCATCCGACAGCCATGCACAGAACTGACTCCTAATGCTTTTTTCTCTTCTATAAAGTTATGCATCAGCAGCCTCCCTAGCGTTTACTTTCTCAACTAATTTCATATGTCAAAATTATTAAGAATCATGACAGCGCTACTCTCGTTCCCAAGGCAGAAGAAGATAGAAAAAGGCGGGGATGCCTGGACAACAACAACCCGCGCCCGACATGCACGGGCATGAAAATCGCAAAAAAGGGGGACAAAGTTGGCGAAAGAATTAGTTACACAACAACTCAGCCCACCACAACAGGAGTCACGGGGAGCGCAGAATGATAAGACCTTTCTATCCGACAGCCAGGCACAGAACTGAATCGTAATGCTTTTTACTCCTCTATAAAGTCATGCATCTGTCCCTCTTGCGGTTACTTTCTGAACTAATTTAATCGGAAAATTATTAAGAATTATTCTAGCACTATTTCCATTCAGGGCAGCACTAGCGTCATTGTCAAGACAAGAATGATCAACAAGAATCTCTCAGAAAAAAAGAAAAATACAGATCATCAACAAAGCAAAGCATGCACGCCTGGACACGTCAGGAGCCCTGTCAATAGAGGAAAAATTGCACGACTGCTAGACAACAAAGGAAAGCAAACACAGAAAAACACTTAAACAAAGTGGCAAACATACACACACTCCACTTATTCATAAAGTCCTCATTGTACATCCGTCCACGAAAGCACACACCATTCACCAGTGATGAACCATACATCCGTACCCCGTCAGAGGTAAACTGAATCCCACCGAGGCTACGCTTTTCCACTAACGGCCACACAATTGCTAGGAACAGAATTAACGCGTCCACACCCGCCAATGTCCAAGAGAGAAGTGAATCCTTGCGCCCCCTGCAGGTCTTGCTTATTGGTCGTGACGTCAGCCTATTGTCTCAGGGCTACACTGTTTTTTCCACTAATGCTCAACTGGACAAGGACCACCTGAAACAATAAAGCCGCGGCATGACCCTAGCATGTAGCTACGTAGCTGAAGGACGCGTACGCTGTAGACAGGGGACCTGTTACTTATTGAATCACTTTCCCAAGATTATTTTCTTTATTCTACTATAACGATTGCATAGGAAACAGAAAACATAAGAGGTGATTGTAGGAATTTAGCATTTCATTCCCAAAGTCTTCCTAAATGAGACTCGCAGAAGAACAAAATATCCTAACACCATCAATGGCTACATAGAACGAGCTAATCAAGACATGTCCATCCCATCCGAGAGCCAGGCAGATAACTGAATAATGGCGCTTTGTTCCTCCTGAATAAAGCCACACACTTGTTCCCCTTGCGGCTACTCTCTGAACTAAACGAATAGCAAAATTATTAAGAACAGCTCTACTCCCATTCAAGGCAGCACTATCAACAAGACGAGAATGTTCCTAGTCAAAAAGAAAAAAAAAAAACATGTAGAAGGAAAGCATGACAGAACAGGTCAGCGCATGTTTGTCAGACAACAAGGAGGAAAAAAGCGAAGAGAAACACTTGAACAAAGCAGAAAACCAACATCAAACTATTTCTAAGCACACACATTCCTCTTATTCGAAGTAAAATTGCAAAACAGCTAAACAAGTTCATACATGCCATGATGACGTCACAAATCAAGAAAAAAAGCACGCACACACAGACATCAGCTCAGGAATGCACAAGGAGACGTGTTTTATAGGAATTTCTACTCCGTGCTCAGATACCAGCATTTCTGCACGAATACCTATAAATGCAAACAGCTTACTCCATCAACATATCGAGCATAGTGAATACTAACACTCAACGACATATAACAAAAACAAACAAATTCTATTCTCATAAACTCTCCTTTGCCAAGCGGCTTTCTTCCGCTCTACCTGGATGCTGACTGTTTCACCCTCATCTACATTCTGAGTAAAAGCAGTGAGAGGACAAAAGAACCGCGAAAAATTACACGCATTTGTGCTCCAATAGCTGTAACTGCAAGAAGCCGTAGCGCACACTAGTAAACTGAGAAAAGACACCCATTTCTGCCACCAGATAATTCTTGCATAATGCCACGTACACAGCCGCATTGCCCTTGCGTAAAGAAAGCACAGGACAGAGATACACAAATTTCCTTAACTGAGCAGGGAAAAGGCTTAAGTCGAACCGCTCAGGAATAATCGGAGAAACACCGCTTATCGCTACGAAACTCAACGGCTAGCACAACATGACACCAACAAGAGCGGCGGGTAAAACTGCAACACTGCTAAACAAGTCCAGACATGCCATGATGACGTCACAAATCAGGAAAAAAAGCACACACACACTGCACGCACTTGTGCTCCAATAGCTGTAACCATAGCGCACGATAATCAACTGAGAAAAAGACACTCATTTCAGCTATCAGAAAAGTATTGCATAATGCGATACACACACACAGCTGCGTTGTCCCTGCGTAAAGAAAGCGCAGACCAAGCGTCTACACAAATCGAACAGGGAAAATTGCAGCAAGAAAGACACTACTGAACAAGTCTAGACATGCGACATTGAATGCGAAAACATAGGTGATCGGGGAAAAGGCCTAAGCATGCGGCGATTATCATAGAGCATACACAAGTTCATTTTTCTATTTCGTGTAAACTAAACGCGGTTTGCTCGGAAAAACACGTACAAATTTTCTTAGGGAGCAGAGAAATATAGGAATTTCTACTCCGTGCTCAGATACCAGCATTTCTGCTCAAAAACCCATAACTGCAAGATTAAGCACTGCTTACTTCGTCAACATATCGAGCACCCAACAAAATCAAACAAACAACCTCACTTCCACTGATAGAACACTATTCAGCTTTTACCAGGAGGCTTTCTTCTGCGTTAAAGTAGAGAAAATAAGAAAAGAGCAGCGAAAAATTACACGCACTTTTGCTCGCTTAGCTATAAGAGAAAAAAAAATAAAATAACGAGGCTCACGCTAATAAACTGTGACAAAGACACCCATTTCTGCTATCAGATAATTATTGCATAATGCTAAATACTCAATTGCATTGTCCCTGCGTGAAGAAAGCACAGAAAAAGTACACACAGTTTACCTTAAGCGAGCAGGGAAAGTCACTTCTACTCGGACAGCTTAATACCACAAGGCCAAATTTTTTGCAAAGAAAACAAAGCTTGGACAGCGCTACAAACGTGACAGACACATACTAACAAACAAACAACAACAGGACCGGCGTCGGGCACTCATAAAATACCCTGCACAAAACAGACTTCACCAGGTTCGTGAGGCAATTCCAGTAAAAACGCTCGTCCTATCCTACAGATAGCAATGCAAACGCGACTACCCTTATTTTTTAAATCACTATTTCACGCAATAGTACATAAATGTATCACTCGTGTCACACGAAAAGGCAAACACATAGCACTTGCTTGTCAAGTGGGGTCCCTGGTTTAGAAAAGCGCGCACGCGCGCGCACACACACAGACACACACTCACATTTTCACACCCTCAAACACAGTCTATTTTTACAACCACATAAATCCATATTATTCCTCAGGTCAATAATTATCCTACCATCGTCAAAAGACGGCACACACATGTATGCGAACGCAAAACAATAGAACGCAATCTCGTTCCGGATGTAATAGGATATCGCCACTCGGCCGGCTCGAACCAAAAAAATAAAGGAATGCATGTTCGCTATACATCCACGAAGAAAACGGTGCCGTGCTTCTGTGCAGCGATCATTTTACAGGAGTGAATTCACTTCATTTTCCTTTTATTTCCTTGCACCCATATATTTTGCAGGAATACTATAGAGTAGAACGGGTAAATGTGAACATCATTCCCTACATACTGTAGCTCTAATCATTTTGAAACCAAACCACTTAACATGTGTTCATAGGCCTTCATTAAATAGGTGAGCCAATAATGACTCAAAATAAAATAAAATAAAATAATAAATTTAATAGGAATAAAAGATTGGATAACTGGAATAAAAGATTTATCGCGAGGGTACTACAATGTCAGCTCTGTTGCTGTTTAAGTGGTAAAACAGTGCGCCCGAACCGCGCCCCACGCGAGCCGCACACGGGCCCGTTCTCGCGGCTTGGACGCGCGACGCGCGCGAGCTGACATTGTAGTACCCTCGCGATAAATCTTTTATTCCAGCGACAGCAGAATGTATTCAACAATGCTTCGGGTGTGTGTAAGGCCAGCCCAAGGCGTGTTGCTGGGAGCGCACTGCTCTGTTGGGTACCCAAAGTTGCAGCCAGCGATGCTGGAATGATTATTTTATTTGATTTTATTTTGAGTCCTTTGGGTCATTATCGGCTCACCTATTTAGTGAAGGCCTATGAACACATGTTAAGTGGTTTGGTTTCAAAATGATGAGAGCTACAGTGTGTAGCAAATGATGTTCACATTTCATCGTTCTACTCTATAGTATTCTTGCAAAATATATGGGTGCAAGGAAATAAAAGGAAAATGAAGTGAATTCACTCCTGTAGAATGATCGCTGCACAGAAGCACGGCACCGTTTTCTTCGTGGATGTATAGCGAACATGCATTCATTTCTTTTTTTTTGGTTCGCGCCGGCCGAGAGGCGATATCCTATTACATCCGGAACGAGAACCTATTGTTTTGCGTTCGCATACATGTGTGTGCCGTCTTTTGACGATGGTAGGATAATTATTGACCTGAGGAATAATATGGATTTATGTGGTTGTGAGAATAGACTTTGTGTTTGTGAGTGCGAAAATGTGAGTGTGTGTCTATGTGTGCGTTCGCGCTTTTCTGAACCAGGGACCCCACTTGACAAGTAAGTGCTGTTTGCCTTTTCGTGTGACACGAGTGATAAATTTATGTACTATTGCGTGAAATAGTGGTTTAAAAAATAAGGGTAGTCGCGTTTGCATAGCTATCTATAGGATAGGACGAGCGACACCCGACAGCGAGTGTTTTAATGGAATTGCCTCGCGAACCTGGTGAAGTCTTTGTTTTGGGCAGGGTATTTTATGAGTGCCCGACGCCGGTCCTGTTGTTGTTTGTTTGTTAGTATGTGTCTGTCACGTTCGTAGCGCTCTTCAAGCTTTGTTTTCTTTGCAAAAATTCAGACTTTATGGTATTAAGCTGTCCGAGTAGAAGTGACTTTCCCTGCTCGCTTAATATATATTGTGTGTTCTTTTTCTGTGCTTTCTTCACGCAGGGACAATGCAATTGAGTAGTTAGCATTATGCAATAATTATCTGATAGCAGAAATGGGTGTCTTTGTCACAGTTTATTAGCGAGTGCCTCGTTATTTTATTTTTTTGTCTTATAGCTATGCGAGCAAAAGTGCGTGTAATTTTTCGCTGCTCTCTTCTTATTTTCTCTACTTTTATGCAGAAGAAAGCCTCCTGGTAAAAGCTGAATAGTGTTCTTCAGTGGAAGTGAGGTTGTTTGTTTGATTTTGTTGGGTGCTCGATATGTTGACGAAGTAAGCAGTGCTTAATCTTGCAGTTATTGGTTTTTTAGCAGAAATGCTGGTATCTGAGCACGGAGTAGAAATTCCTATATTTCTCTGCTCCCTAAAAAAATTTGTACGTCGTTTTCTGAGCAAATCGCGTTTAGTTTACGCGAAATAGAAAAATGAACTTGTGTATTCTCTATGATGATCCGCCGCAGGCTTGGGCCTTTTCCACGATCACCTCTCAAGCAGCACGCCAATATTGGTCCCATATTGGACCCACATGGGCAGCCAAGATTGCCAATATTGGACCAATATGGGACGTGCAACCAGGCTCCATATTGGACCAATATGGGCTGCCCACATTGGCAAGCCCATTTTGCGCCACTATTGCCAATATTTCTGTGATAACGCCAACGGGGAGTCCGTGTAATAATAAAGCATTATCCGGTTTATCCACCACTGAAATTATTTCTCTCTTCTTTTTCATTTCGGCAGATTTCATTGATCCACGTTGAGCAGTATTACAAAAAAACCACACTGCATCCACGTTGAATAGAATTACAAAAAAGCACACTGCATCGCGGCAAACACGAAAAACGGGTGCTACGCCCGTCTTGCTGAAGGGCACAGGCAGTCTCACGGAACTGCCAATGCCAAACATCCCTCAGAAGCCTTCATTGGGATCGCGATAGTCTATCAACCAAAAATTTCCAACCCGCTCCGAGAGCACAAAGGAGCGAAACACTTTCGTGACGGTGACGGGCATACGCCAGAGCAACTCGCACTGCTTGCAGTAACTTGAAAGCACCTATCTTTACAGAAGAGGCATCCCATTTCTATCAAACATTGTGTTTTTTACTTGACCTGCCGCAATTCCGTTATCTTTAGAGGAACCAGCGACATTTTTGCCCGT
This sequence comes from Ornithodoros turicata, assembly GCF_037126465.1. Lineage (NCBI taxonomy): Eukaryota > Metazoa > Arthropoda > Arachnida > Ixodida > Argasidae > Ornithodoros > Ornithodoros turicata. The sequence goes on along the minus strand of NW_026999357.1, from coordinate 317,250 downwards.
ATGAAACGTCCGATCCGACTGTCGCGCATGCGCATTAGTTGTAGGATGCGTGATTCCGCTCAAACGACCACGCTCGCTCTCAGTCGGTTCGACCGAGTGGCATTGGCCAGGCTCCCACAGCACCCCCTCGTTGCGGCTCTAAAAAAATGTTTGCACGTCATAAACACGTAGTATTACTCCGTCAGGCATCATAGTTGATACCCATTGGCCGAACGAGATTGCGCGCTCCGCGATTGGTTGGCAAAGTTTCAAAAGAGCATTCTTTCGCGGGCTGCCGGTCCGGCGGGCAGTTACGAACTTGCTTACGAGAAGAGAAGTGGCAGCGGCGTCTAGACGATGTCAGTTGACAGCACCGTATGACCGCATTGTTCAAAGAGAAGTCTGTTCGCAGATTTGTTCGTGTGTCAAAGTGACTCAGCGCGTGTTGTGATGTTTCCCGACACAAGTATCCTACGTACGAACAGTCTCTCGAGTTCAGAACTGGAATGCAGTGGTGAGCTGACGCCTGAGGAACACTTGTGAGCAGGGCCGGTGCTAGGGGTGTGCGGGGCCTGACGCAAAGGCACATCGGGGGGCCTGTTTCACACGATTAAGTGCATACATGATATTTCAAAAACAAGTAATCCCTGGTTGAGGGCTTCGTGCGCGGGGCCTATGCAAGCGCGGGGCCTAAGGCGGTCGTCTTACTCCCCCCCCCCCCCCGTAACGCCGGCCCTGCTTGTGAGCGCCGTCGCATTTTCAAATGCAGCCACAACGGAGACAGGAATCGGTGTCCGTGCGACAAGCATTTCCCGCTTCGTTGTAACCTTCGAACTTCAAACAACGGAAGGAGATGCTCACGGTGAAATCGCATGCACTCGTGTGAGCGTCGCTCGCTTCTAGGAGTAGACTGTGTGTGTGTTTTGCGAGTTCGAACTTGGTCAACGAACGCAACGATCTGGACTCTGTACGCACGATGAATATTTGTGTCAGACTGTCGAGTCTGTACGATATTTCAAATAAATGTGTATTTTGTCCAAAATTTGCCTTGTTGTTTTGGAATACGGAATAACGAGCGTCAGGCATGAAAACCAGTAAAAGTAAAAGCCGATGGCAGCCAGGACCGGGCCGAAAGGCGAGCCAAAGTGAGAGACTCCTGATTGGCCGAATGGTAGGCATCATTTTCATTGGTTGTATGCCCAGTGTTGCCTGAATTATCTCAAACTATGGGCTCTATGGGGAGCTGTGGGAGCCTGCATTGGCATCGCGAAGCAAGATGGCGGCTGCTTCCAGAATGTGGAAAGTTGAATTGTCGAGTTCTAGTGAATGTTACAATGGGATTGCCACGTATGTTGACTGTTTCGAACAATATGTATCATCTGCGGGAAGTTGTTGGATGTAACGACGTATTGAATTGGACATTTCACACGCTTCAACGTCCAATCTTGCCGTGCTGCTTGGGCATTTGTGCAACGCGGGTACGTACCATTTTCTGTATTTTCAGTCAATATGGGGTACACACGGGCAATATGGGGCCCATATTGCCAGGATTTTCCCAATATTGGCTCAAACTGGGCAATATGGGGCCCATATTGCCCAGTTTCAGCCAATATGGGGGAAATCTTGGCGAAACGGGCCCCATATTGGACCCGTATCGCCAATGACCAGCCAATATGGGCCCAATATTGTGTGCTGCTTGGGCTGTGTTTTCGCATTCGGTGTCGCATGTCTAGACTTGTTCTGTAGTGTCTTTCTTGCTGCAGTTTTTACCCTTCGCTATATATCTTGTTGTTGTAGTTTTGTGCTAACCGATGAGCTTCGTAGCGATGTGCGGTAAGGCCAGTTGAAGCGATTTTCCCTGTTCGTTTTGTGTAGACGCTTGGCCTGGGATTTCTTTACGGAGGGACAACGCAGCTGTGTGTGTAGCATTTTGCAATAATTTTCTGATAGCAGAAATGAGTGTCTTTTTCTCAGTTGATTATATACCTTGCGCTATGGTTACAGCTATTGGAGCACAAGTGTGTGCTGTGTGCTTTTTTCCTGATTTGTGACGTCATCATGGCATGCCTGGACTTGTTTAGCAGTGTTGCAGTGTTGCCCACCGCTAGTATCTTGTTGGTGTCATGTTGTGCTAGCCGTTGAGTTTCGTAGCGATAAGCGGTGGTTCTCCGATTATTCTTGAGCGGTTCGACTTAAGCCTTTTCCCTGCTCACTTAAGCAAATTTGTGTATCTCTGTCCTGTGCTTTATTTACGCAAGTGCAATGCGGCTGTGTATGTGGCATTATGCAAGAATTATCTGGTGGCAGAAATGGGTGTCTTTTCTCAGTTTACTAGTGTGCGCTACGGCTTCTTGCAGTTACAGCTATTGGAGCACAAATGCGTGTAATTTTTCGCGGTTCTTTTGTCCTCTCACTGCTTTTACTCAGAATGTAGATGAGGGTGAAACAGTCAGCATCCAGGTAGAGCGGAAGAAAGCCGCTTGGCAAAGGAGAGTGTATGAGAATAGAATTTGTTTGTTTTTGTTGTATGTCGTTGAGTGTTAGTATTCACTATGCTCGATATGTTGATGGAGTACTCTGTTTGCATTTATAGGTACTTGTGCAGAAATGCTGGTATCTGAGCACGGAGTAGAAATTCCTATAAAGCACGTCCCCTTGTGCATTCTTGAGCTGATGTTTGTGTGTGCGTGCTTTTTTTTCTTGATTTGTGACGTCATCATGGCATGTCTGAACTTGTTTAGCTGTGTTGCAATTTTACTTCGAATAAGTGGAATGTGTGTGCATAGAAATAGTTTGATGTTGGTTTTCTGCTTTGTTTAAGTGTTTCTCTTCGCTTTTTTCCTTCTTGTTGTCTGATAAACATGCGCTGACATGCCCTGACCTGTTCTGTCATGCTTTCCTTCTACATGTAGTTTTTTTTCTTTTTGACTAGGAACATTCTCGTCTTGTTGATAGTGCTGCCTTGAATGGGAGTAAGGCTGTGCTTAATAATTTTGCTACTCGTTTAGTTCAGAGAGTAGTCGCAAGGGGAACAGGTGTGTGGCTTTATTCAGGAGGAACAAAGCGTCATTATTCAGTTATCTGCCTGGCTCTCGGATGGGATGGACATGTCTCGATTAGCTCGTTGTATGTAGCCATTGACGGTGTTAAAATATTTTGTTCTTTTGCGAGTCTCATTTAGTAAGACTTTGGGAATGAAATGCTTAATTCCTACAAATCACCTCTCATGTTTTATGTTTGCTATGCAATCGTTATAGTAGAATAAAGGAAATAATCTTGGGAAAGCGATTCAATAAGTAACAGGTCCCCTGTCTACAGCGTACGCGTCCTTCAGCCACGTAGCTGCATGCTTGGGTCATGCCGCGGCTCTATTGTTTCAGGTGGTCCTTGTCCAGTTGAGCATTAGTGGAAAAAACAGTGTAGCCCTGAGACAATAAGCTGACGTCACGACCTATAAGCAAGGCCTGCAGGGGGCGCAAGGATTCACTTCTGTCTTGGACATTGGCGGGTGTGGACGCGTTAATTCTGTTCCTAGCAATTGTGTGGCCGTTAGTGGAAAAGCGTAGCCTCGGTGGGATTCAGTTTACCTCTGACGGGGTACGGATGTATGGTTCATCACTGGTGAATGGTGTGTGCTTCCGTGGACGGATGTACAACGAGGACGTTATGAATAAGTGGAGTGTGTGTGTGTTTGCCACTTTGTTTCAGTGTTTTTCTGTTTTTGCTTTCCTTTATTGTCTAGCAGTCGTGCAATTTTTCCTCTCGTGACAGGGCTCCTGACGTGCACAGGCCTGCATGCCTTGCTTTGTTGATGCACTGTAGTTTTCTTTTTTGACAAGAAAGATCATTCTTGTCTTAACGATGACGATAGTGCTTCCACACCCTTGATCTGGATGTGAGTAGCACTGCCACGATTCTTAATAATTTTGCGATTAAATTAGTTTGTAAATTAACCGCAAGTGGGATAGACGTGACTTTTTTCAGGAGGAAGAAAGTATCATTATTCAGTTCTCCGCGAGACTCTTAGATGGAACGGACCCATGGTTCTGCGCTCCTTGTTAACCATGCTCTGTGTTCATCTTTTGTGTACCTAGTCCATGTTATTAGCCACTGATGGTGTTAGGATATTTTGTTCTTTTGCGAGTCGCATTTACTAAGTCATTGGGATAAGAATGCTTGCTATGATCAGTTTTCATGCATGGTGCTCTTCTGCAGTAGGTTTTCTATGCAACCGTTATAGCATTATAAAGGAAATAATCTTGGGATAGTGATTCAATAAATAACAGGTCCCCTGTCTAGAGTGTACGCGTCCTTGAGCCACGCAGGTGCATGCATGCATGGGTGATGACGTCATGCCGTGGTTCTATTGTTTCAGGTGGACCTTGTTCAGTTGAGCATTAGTGAAAAAAACAGTGTAGCCCTGAGACAATAGGATGACATCACGACCAATGAGCAAAGCCTGCAGAGGGCACAAGGATTCACTTCTCTCTTGGACACTGTCGGGTGTGGACGCGCTAATTCTGTTCCTAGCAATTGCGTCGGCTGTTAGTGGAAGAGCGTAGCTTCGGTCCGTTTGCCTTTGATGGGGTATGGGTGTGTGGTTCGTCACTGGTGAATGGTGGATTTTGTGTCGAGGGGATTTACAATGATGGAATGCAGTGTAAGTGTTTGATGACGGTGAGTGTCTTTTGCCACTGTGTTCAAGTGTTTGCTTTCCTCTGTTGCCCAGCGCTCGTGCGATTTGTCCTGACGTGTCCTGACATTCCCCGACCTGCATGCTTTCCTTTGTTGATGCTCTCTATTTTTTATTTTTTTTTACAAGAAAGATTCTTGTTGATCGTTCTTGTCTTGACGATGACGCTAGTGCTGCCCTGAATGGGAATAGCGCTAGAACAATTCTTAATAATTTTCGATTAAATTAGTTCAGAAAGTAACCGCAAGAGGGACAGATGCATTACTTTATAGAGGAGTAAAAAGCATTACAATTCAGTTCTGTGCCTGGCTGTCGGATAGAAAGGTCGTATCGTTCTGCGCTCCCCGTGACTCCTGTTGTGGTGGGCTGAGTTGTTGTGTAACTAATTCTTTCGCCAACTTTGTCCCCCTTTTTGCGATTTTCATGCCCGTGCATGTCGGGCGCTGGTTGCTGTTGTCTAGGCATCCCCGCAATTTTCTATCTTCTTCTGCCTTGGAAACGAGAGTAGAGCTGTCGTGATTCTTAATAATTTTGCCATGAAATTAGTTGAGAAAGTAACCGCTAAGGGGGTTGCTGATGCATAATTTTATATAAGAAAAAAAAAGCATTACCAGTCAGTTCTGTGCCTGGCTGTCGGGTGGAGCAGTCGCATCGTTCTGCACTCGCCGTAACTCCTGTTGTGGTGGGCTGCTTTGCTTCTGTGCCTGATTCTCTTTGTTGATAGCTATTGATGGTTAGCATATTTACTCTTGCTTTCCTTGCTTCTGTGCTTCGTCAGCGGCGGTTCCGGACCGCTTTCTTCAAGATGGCCGTCGTTGGTCTTCAACTAAACTCCTTCTCTCCACTCTATTTCTATCTTTTTATTTTATTTTCTACCTATTTTTTATTTTTTATCAGCTCAAGTAGTCGGCAACTCACACTGTGGTCTGGACACGTCTTAGATGCTCCCCAATTAGTGTAATGACTCACTGAATTATCCTAATTACTGTAGGGGTCCCAAATTGTTCTAATTGCTAATTAATGGCGTCCAGGCCTCTGTGTGAGTTTCCGGATACTTGAGCTGATCATATGCTACTGACAAAGTGTATTCAGATATGAGATCTGCCAGCACAGGACTTAAACTTGGTTTTCAGAATCTGAGCTCCCTGTTGTTTCGGAAAGGAGGAAGCTCACATCCTGAGGGTCAGTCGGAGTGCACCAAGGGATATTAATTTGCTTTTGCCATGCTATACATGCCACAGTGATGTGACATGTACAAAAGCAAATTAATCTCCCTTCGTGAACCCGACTGACCCTCAGGATCTGAGCTTCCCCTTTCTGAAATAACACAACATCAGCAGTACGTAGACTGGTAGAAATCCAGCGAACCAGTATAAGGCAGTATAAAGGGAATTGCCTCAAGACGAGAGCCGCTGATATTTCTCCTAGGCACCGTCCGGATCATTGGCATGGTATTTAAAGGGTTACCTAACCCTTTAAATACCATGCCAATGATAAGGATGGTGCCCAGAAGAAGAACAGTCTCTGTTCGAAATATCAGCCTCTCGTCCTGAGGCAATTCCTTCAAACATCAGCAGTAGTATCGCCAAATAATTATGCTTCTACAAGATATGCTGCATCATACCACGTTTACACAGCTGTTATATCAGGATCTCGAGGTGCTGGTGTGGAACAGCTGATATCACCAAAGGATGCCGGTTGCACACTTTTATCTGTGCTCGTCTCTGCATACCCTAAGAACGACTGACACTATGTTGGAGGGGTGCTAGAAGGTGGGAGGCTTGCCCTACTTGGCATCAGGAAGTGGGTCTGAGTACCAGCAAGGCAAGGTTGCAATCAGTTGTGGGTTTCTGAAAAGTGTAACTGTATCGTAATGTGGCATCAATTCATGATAAAATGACACTATAATACTATTTGGATGAGTCACATTCTACAGCGGAGATGTTGCCTTATGCTGTCTACTCTTTAGGCAGCGATAATCCAATATTGCTCTGAACAAGAAATATTATTTCATGCTAACAAGGTAGTACTATTTATGCTCTGTGCCATACATGGAACCCCATTCAATTTGAAGCAGTTTTTATTGTTAAAAAAAGTTACCTCTAATCTCATCAACTGATTTTATTCGATAAATAAGATCAAGTGCCCCTAGCTAAAATTAATGAACTTATTCTGCACAGATTTGAACCAGTGGGTGTGTTCCAAGTGTGCGCATACAACATTTTACGTTTCACGGAAATCTTAACTGCAAAAGCGTCATGCAGTACTACTGAGTGCGCAGGTTGGAGCAGCTATATATCTTTCTCGCATGGTTTGTGGCTGAGCCCCTGCTCATTTTATTGTTTTACGACGGGCCGTACATCATAGCTGGCACACACGAATTCCGTGAAAGCGTCGTCGTAGCACCATATCTTCAAATCATTATAGCTCATTGAGGCTGCGAAAGAAATGGCAATGGCATGCTGAGTAGTTGCCTTTGTTCAGTGGATATCAGCACGGCGTCAACTCAAACGCTTTCTTTTTTACTGGAATCCCTACGCGCATTCGCTTAATGTCAGTGGACCTGAAGACGTCGTCCGAAAAATGCGAAGAACAGGCGCGTTGTTTTTCTCGTAGGTCAGGGTTTGACAGGAAATTGCATCTTCCCACTTTCGCTTTGTCTCGCGGTCCCTTGGCTGTGAAACACCTCTGGGTCAGCTGTGGGCGTCTTCATATAACCAGGACTGTAACAACTTGCACCGCCTGACATGATCACTTTAGAGCTTCCAGACGTGAAAGAAATGTCAGCGAATTTCCCATTATTCACAAGTGTCGAAAGCAGAGCAGACGAACTTGAAGACAATAACAACACGGTCGACTGCTCCCAGCCAGCGCAGCCCTCTGGTTCGATTAGATAAATACGTCACGTTGATGTCGGTCCCGCTGGAACCTCCGCGGCTGCGGAGGCGGCTCTGATCTTTAAAATTTGTTTATTTAATATCTAAGCAGTTCCCATGTCATGAAAATTGGTCAAATAGACCAATGAACGATACCGAACATTATGGTATCAATTTGATAGACCCGTTTCCGGATGCGACTGTCACTTTAAGTCGACTTGCTTAGATTTCATGTGAATGTCGCCACTCTCAACGTTCGAACGGCTCCAACGTGCGTTGCATACGATGGTAACAAAGAAGGTGGAGACTGAAGAGCAACTTTGGAAGTAAATTATTTATCTCCAATACACACGTGAATCTCGAGCAAGCCAGTACAGATAGAGCATCTGATGCAATCCCAGATAATTTTCTGCAGCAGTAACGTATTGACATGTACATGGCCAGTTAGCTTGTCCCTATTCGTCAACGTTCCACTTGAGGCGTAAGGTCAACGAATGGGAAGGATATTGAGCACGTTTAATATATATGCACAGAGCAGTCTGCCAGACATTAGCCACACTCAGGCCAATGCATGTTTGCCATTGACCTAACTTAGCAAATTGCTGAAGAAATTGAGCAAAGTTAAACGTTTACATTGTGCAGAATTTGGGGGCGGCACTGCGTCGTCACAATTAGGCTGGTTCACAGTAGGCGTCACCGGTACTGCAGTTTTGCTAATGAAAGGCTCCTACCTCATTTCATGCAGGAAAGCCTCTTCCACTTAGACCGTTGGTGTGCAGCTACAAGCTGGACATGAATAAAGATTACCCCTATCCTCCCGACGGACTCTGCGACTTCCTTTTTCACACATTTGGTGTGTTACCTGAAGGCTTCAACTACAACGAATATGAGGAAGTTACTGACGACGACAGAGCCTTATTTGATAAATTTAAGGATGAGGCCATGAAGTCGAAGATAACTTTGTTTGGCATTGACATCTACGACCAGTAAGTTTATTATTAATTGTTATTAAATTATCACCAAATTGCCTTTAAAGGAGCTATGAACTGTACCAAGCTAGCCCGCCGAATCTGTCGGCTCGAAACGGCGATTTAAACTTGTTATCTGTGACACATTTTGTATAGATCAATCTGATAGGTGCGTAACTTTGACACATAGCACGCATGGCATTGGTGACAAACCGTATAATATATGACTCTCCTAGCCAACCATCTTCCCGAATGACGACGTTCTCGCCCATGATTTGTTGATAACGAGAGGCGGAGCCTATTATGCACGTGCCTATTATGTACGGCTACAAAATGGGCTCCGCCTCCCATTTTGAACAAATCAGAGACGAGAACGTTGTCATTCGGATGATGGTTGGCCAGGAGCGTTCCATGTAGTGAAGTTTATTTTTAAGACTGTAAAACAGAACGTTATGTGTATACCTCCGCGTTGGCATCTGATACAATTCTTCAGATGACATAACTATATGGATAGCGGAATCAGGACGGCGGTGCATCTACTCGCCCGTATAACAAAAAACAGTGCGTTTTTGTATTAACACTGCACACGTTATGAAGGCGAAATATTGAACAATAAAATGTAAATAGAATTACGAAGCGTAGAAGAACAGTATTACGCCTCTTACACCCGAAACTAAATATATGCAGATAGGAGTTCTTACCTCCTTTAAGACGGGGATAATCGAAATCATTTATTGTGCATCCTGTCGCAGCTTTGTTTCTCGAATAGCATGGTAGAATAAGTGATCGCTTGCTCTCGTTACAGTTTTGAGAACAATTCTATTCTGACATTAAACACAGATGAAGGCAAAGCTGCACTGAGAGGACTTTGGGACTACAAAATAGTGCATTACGCTTGTCTCGATTTTTTTATTTTCGCTCTTGGGGATCACTTCGCTATGAAGATCGGCATGCTAGCAAAGGTAAATACATCGAAACCGTGTTGTACACATTGACTCCAAAAGAGGAGTAAACGGCTTGTCCCATAGTGAACACCTCTAGAGGAGTGTTTTAGCACTTCCACAAGGAGTAAACATATACTCCTCCTGGGTTGTAAGTGATATACTCCTTCGACGGAGTTCTGTAGCACACATAATATACCAAATGAGGAGCGAAATACGAAATACCGAACGAGAGAAGTGCAATACGTCAGTTTGGCTCCAGAGCAGAACGAATGTGAACTGTTACACACATTTATTAACGTGGGCTTGCTAAAGAGGCTAGGCTTGTAGAAGTATAAATAAAGTAGCACGTAAGTGGGGTGTTCCCAACACACAGTTGCCAACATTCCAAAAAAGTGTCTCTTTATTTATAAGAATAGTGAGGCGGGGCCGTCACGAAGTTTCATCACGAAATCATACGCTACGATGACACAGAAATTATGCAATGATTAGTGAAGATGTGCGATGTTACAAACCATGCTCAGAGAGGTCTCCTTGCACACCAATGCATATCTGACATCATCTTGTAACGGCTCTGGCCGCGCCCAGAACCTCTGCTCGCGTGAGACTCTCGCAGGCCGATTTTATTTTTCGCTGTAGGTTGGCAGGCGACCGAGGTTGAGTACGATAAACAATATGCTTTCGGCATCCCCAAAAATAAAAAATCTAAGGGCGTCAGGTCAGGAGACAGCGCGGGCCACTGCACAGGTCTTAGGCCGTTGGGGATTTTCCAGGAAAGTGGCTGTCCAGAAACTGTCGCGTCTTGTGGAAAGCTTGAGCCGGTGCGCCGTCCTGCTGAAAATACATCAGTTTCCTTCTTCGAGAGGCAATTTTTAAATCAAAGCAAGAACTACACGTTCAGGAACATTGCTGACATAGCGCATTCCGTTCAAGTTTTCGTTGTAAAATAGCGGCCCAATTATCGTTCCATCGAAAATCCCTACCCACATGCAAAATGACCACTGGTATTGGCTTCTTGTTGATCTCACCCAGTGCGGATTACTGGTGCTCCACATGGTGCGCATTATGCGTGTTCACCTCGGCATTTCTCCTGAAGTGGGCCACGTCAGACCACAATACCTTATCAGCGAAGTTGAGGAAGTTACTCTCCATGTTGAGGAAATGGTTTCAAAACTCGAGTCGTTTTGGGAAATCAGGAGGCGAAAGACACTGGTCTTGCTGACATGGTACGCCCGGTACCTCTGCGCACGAAGTATTCTTCAAGCACTTGCTCTCGACGTCCCTGCTTTCCGTGCGAGCTGCCGAACGGTAATTGGGGGTCACTGGCGACATTTGCTAGTGCGCGCGAGGCAGAGCCACTGCCGGGAGACGTTACGGGATGGGCCCGCTTCCTCTTGCCAGAGGAAAATTGTCCACTTCAGGCCAAGCGCTGGTAGACGCGCCTATGGTCCTGGAGGACGGGATGTTGTCAGAAGTAAACACTTCCACGTACTTTTGCGGTGGCTCTCCAAAATTCATCCCAGAAGCTCCCAAAGCCAATATCATGTTAGCTTTTTCTTTGTTGGTGAAAACGGAGCTTGCCATGTTGCAAGCGTTTCGAAATGACATGGGACGAGAACACTAAGGTCGGCGAATCGTATCTCAAGCAGCAGGCCAATATTGGTCCAATATTGGACCCATATGGGCTGCCAAAATTGCCAATATTGGTCCAGTATGGGCTGCCCATATTGGCAAGCCCATTTTGTGCCAATATTGCTAATATTTCTGCAATAACGCCAACGGGGAGACCGTGTAATAATATAGCATTATCCGGTTTAATATTCACGACTCATATTACTTCTCTCTTCATTTTGCTTTTTCTTTTCTGCAGATATCATTGATCCATGTTGCATACAATAACGAAAACAACACTGCACCGCCCCAAAAACTAAGAACAGGTGCTACGCCCGTCTTCCCTTATGAAAAAACCTTGCTATGGACTTGCTATAGAAAAACAAGTTCTATAGACAACTAATAGACAGTATATTGACTTCCTTTGGACTGGCCTTTTTCCTTCCTTTTTCTTTTCTTTAGATATTTGGTGCAGACTTTCTATAGACATATTTTCAATAGAAAAGCTATTGACCAGCATGCTTTAGACATCCTATAGACTTCTTTGCAACTTTTGTTATGGCAAAGCAATCAGTAAATGAGACAACACAAATGCAGGTATCTATTGCACTTGTCCGTAATTTATTGTTCCTGTACACATTACTTCATTTTGGCAAGCATGGTCGCCAAGCTCCCCTTTATTCGCACAGAATCTGTACTTGTCCGCTGACACGCATAGCCTGCAAAGAAAAAAAGAAATTGAACAGGGCTGCTCTAAAATGCCAAGAGGTATTCATGAATGCACTGACAAGAGTAAATTCATTGTTTCTTCCGTATACAATGATGGTGTTCTCACGTCACATAGACAAAGATTCTCTTTCATAAGAAAACTGGGGAAATATGTATGTTACAGATTAGGCATGTTTATAAATGTGGCATGGTATCAGTAATTATAGCAAGCATGAATGTCCACAAGCATTATGGACTTTAGTGGCAGTGCTGCTTTGACGAACGGCATGACGCCAGATGAAAGGGTGACATCGAGAGGTAGGGCAAGCAGACACAAGTGCCTGAACGTTTGCATTTTCCCATCTTTTTTAATAGAACACAGAAAAGCGCTGCACTTTCTGCCTCATGTTTCATTTTACAATTTTGCAATTCAAGCTGCATATTTCTGCAACTAAATATTAATTATGATGAAGGACCTGTTAACACTTGCAATCATTACTGACACTGAACTGCCTTTGATCATATTCCTCTGCAACAAGCACTCATGTGCATGCTCAGTCATGCTCAATGTGGCAAATGAGTTGAGCAGAAGCAAGCTAACTGAGGGCTGAGTATTGAGTGAACATATAAAGAGCAGAACAGGGAGTTAGTGAGCATATGAAGAGGTGAGCATGAGCGAGTCAACGAAGAGGTGAGTTCAAATTGAGTGAGCATATACAGAGCTGAGCAGGGAGTGAGTGAGCTTGAGTGAGCATATGGAGACCAGTACAGAGAGAGAGTGCGCAAACACAGCTGAGTAAATGTAGAGCTGTAGTAGTAGCAAGAACCTGTGGACTATATACTGTGTGAACCATGTAGATCAGCCGGATGAATTATACCACTATAAGTGGATCTAATAATCGTAATAGTTGATTGAGATTCTCGATATTGTGTCACATTTGTAGCATAACAGTGTGGGCTTAAGAGTGGTCTTATGGTCAAAGCACTTGCAGCTGCTATATGAGGAACGTGATACGCTTGACAAAATTCACTCATGAGTATGCTCACTGATGCTCAATGCGATAAATGAGTTGAGCATGAGTGGGCAAATGGGCGACCGAACTGGGAGTGAGAAAACAAGGAAATTAGCTTTGGACAAGTCAACAAGAGTGAGCAGTAGTCGCAAGTGCCGACTTGTGCCTTTGAGTAGGTCCCATCGAGTATAGAAAAGAGAAATGAAAAAAAAAATCTTACATAACACATGTCCCTATGTATGTATGTACTATGAAGCATTTGCTCTTATACCGTACTGTTGCAAAAACCTACAGTGTCATATGAGAAACGGACACAAGGAAATATGTTCAGTATTCAAACATGTAGACAATACAGTATACATACCTATGGCGGCATTGACCCTGTTTTGATCCAGCGCTGGCTTTTGCGGTTTGTCCTTGTGCGCATTGCACCTGGCCCCGTGAAGCGTTCTCCCAAGCAGCTCATCGGGGCGAAACACCACCCGCAGCAGGGACCTTGCCAGTCTAGAAATTACGGCAACAAAAGCATATGATTTGCAAGATGAAAGGAACACAAAAAACAGCGAAAGTTAACAGTACTTTGTTCCGTCTCCCCTGGAGCCAGCCTCCACTCTGTGCAGGATACCGGCATCCACAAGGACACCAAGTCCTATGTCAATCTGAAAAGGAGTAGCACTTCAGTGAAAAAAAAAAAAATATATATATATAAATAAACAGACGCAGCAACCAAGGTGTCAACCAAATTGTGGCGGTAATATCCCTGAGTCATTTAAGCTAATCAAAACACATGAAACATAAAACAACAGTTTCGTGACACTTACCTTAGGAGCCTGTACAACAGTGGATGCTTGCTCCTGGCTCTTTTCCAAACGCTCTGCATGGAATTTGGTAGAATAATAATGATCATGATGAGCATCAGGGTGCCTACTAAATTGTAGCCTCTAGCTTCGCTGAGTTTTCCAGGTTTTCACCGACTATTTCAAATGAATTCCCTGACCGAAAACCAAAGAGAATCTGGCGCCTGCTGGTACGTTTTGTTACAAATCCATCGAACACACTAAGGCCTTGTTTCACAAGATAAAAATTCTTTAGTTGGCAGTTCAGTGTGGTGTCCTCGTCTTTTTTGTGTTCCGTTCTCGTCTTTTCCTGCACTGAGGGTTTCATAGTTTTTAACTACATTAGACGTAAGATGTGAAACAGTGATTACGTTCACAAAACATGCACAAATGAAGTTTACTTTGGTGTAGATCACTGATTATAGATTTCTGAACAAAATTTGTTTGCTTCGCTTGCATGTGAGTCGAGGCATGCAATTAAGGAATCTCTGCAGCCGTAAAACATGGGTAAACGGTTTGTATTACACATTACTAACACCTGCAAAATTCATATTCATCCACCCATATGCTTGTTGCTTTTTCCACACAAACGCTTCATGCTTGATAGAAGTGAAATGTGGAATTCCCTCATTGCGTACACAAAATCTGTTCACACCTAGTGTCATTTGCTGGGCGTAACTACTTATTGTTTTGAAGTAAAATTTGTTAATGTATGGACGTGTACAACATATCTGGCCTGAGCTCTGTCATGTACCATGATCGTTACCTGTGCCTGAATGGCACGTCGTTCCGAGGAACTTTGAAATCACTTGCACTGAGCCTTCAGTAAAATATCTCACTTGTGCACTTCCAAAGCGTTGTCTCTATGCGAAGATCTAAAATGCACAGGTGACAAGTCGTTGCAAAGCAACATATGCGCTCTGCCTGCATGTATGCTCATCACAGTGAAGAAGTTTTTCTCCAATATGGAGGGATAAGCTATACTGAGACTGATTTCCATAAGCACAAGTATGCTGTTTCCACTGTGGTGAACCATCATACCAATATACGCTTAGTGTAGGCTACTCGTTTTGGTGCCGGAAGAGGGCAGCCTACTCACCAGTGTACTGTGAGAGTTCGTCACTGCTGTACCGTAGAAATGAGCTGCTTGAGTAATCACGATAGAGGAAAAGAGGAAGCATCAAGAAATTGATATATAACGTTTTGGTACACGTCTTCTGTTTTTTTTTTTTTTGCTATGCCTTTCCCTTTGGTCAATGGATGCTACACATCAGGAGTATGCCATCGAGGTGTGGTCCACATTTGGTGATCTTTGGACGCCTGCATTTATCAATTAGGTTTTACCCTTACCAGTATTGTAATTAGCTCCTTTGCAAATATATCAAAAACATTTCAGAAAGATTTTGGCTCAACACGTAGTTTCAGATGTGCCTGCATGTGATAGATATGTTTAACGCCAAAACTCGCAACCAGGAAACCGAAACTGTCATTCTAGCTTGTGCATGCGTTAAAATGCGAGCGTTACAGCAATCGCTAAGTATCTCAAGGACAACATGGGTTAGCTATTACTAATTGTTACCCGTTTACTGCATCAGTTTTCAATAAATTCGTTTGTTTAAGCAATATGACAGAAACAAAGCAGCGGCATTTTGTGCCGCCGTAGCATGCGAACTTCGGGTTTCCGGGTCTGGCAACTGGGTTCCACAAGATGACAGCCTCCGCTGTTTGACGCTGATTTAACGGCAGCTTGACCCACCTGCTTTCGGCTGTAGTTCGGGTCACACAGACTCATGGTGTGCGTCACATGTCACGTGAGGAGGGAAAGAGAGAGCAGGGGATGGGGCGGGTAATGGCGGGAAGACCAAAGACGGTGAGGTCAGATTGGTATGTGCCCGGCGGCAGAACTGTTTGCAAGTAGGGCAAATTATGCAATTTCTTTGGAAGTTCTAACTTCAAAAGAGGAATTAAGAACAGTTATATATAGGCAGCCCGTCAGACTGAGAACAGGATAAACATTCCTCCAAATGTTCAGTTGAAACAGCACTTCCAGCAAGTCATGAAATATTACTTACGGCGTTGCCTGTGTACCGTTGTCGGAGGCGTATTGCCTATTATGGCTTCTCGAATTCAGCATTATTTATTCGATGCATGGCGATTTTCACATTTATTTTACTTCACAAAATAGTATAGATTATCATAGCTATGTGTAACTTTTCTACGTGTTTCCTCTCATATTAACCTCCTCTGTGAAGTAGGGTAGGGTCCTGTGGCTACCAGCGGTAAACATCCCATGTCAGCATAACTTCTCTGTCATTTATTGTTGTTGTATGTGTTTCCGAATTTCGAGAAATATATATTAACAAGAACATATAGAAACTCTTTCATTAAATAGAATGCATTAATCATATATTGCTCTCAGTCTATTCTTTTGCTATTTTCTTTTATTTTATGTTTCCAGCGATTCGACCGCACACTCGAATCACACATCGATTTGAATCACACATCACAGGCTCTGCATCACAGGGGCAAGCAGTTGTGCTTGCTCACACGTGTCGCACTTAGTCTAAATTGTATTATGCTGCAGTTGTCCGGGTGTTAAGGTGACGTGAAAGAAGACGAAAGTTCAGGGAGTTCAGAAGAGTCCTTTTGCGATTTGTAGTTGTTGATCGCAAAATTTTCCGAAGTTCAGCAGTAGGCGCTTGTGTTGCCGTTTGGCAAACCCTGATTCCCATCTTGCGTTTCCTCCCCCTTTTTTTTTCTTTGGTCATGTAGATACCCCCCCCCCCCCCCCCCCCACACACACACCATCTTGCCTGCGAAGAAATGACTAGTGAACGAGTTACTCTTCTTCTTGCAATCGCTAGAATGATATGCTTGGTTTAACAAACGAACCAAAGCTTTCCTTGCCGTATGAATTATTTTGTGTGCCAGATACCCATCAGTGTCGCCGATCGGCGTCCCTATGCTGGCCGAGGCAGCGCCAGTGCCATGTATTACGGCTCTGGCACGGGAAAGCGGTGAAGAAATTCAGACACTTCCCAGTTTCTCTCGAGAGGAGGAACGACCTGAATGCCCTCAGTGTGGCGAACCCCTGTCGGCTTTACAGAAACTCATCTCATCTCATGTCCATCCAGCAAGGGTATGCAGAACTACGCGTAAAACGCATTTACCTAAGCTACGAGCACATTAACCCATCCCTCCGCAGCTTGAAGAATCCCCAGCGGCCAGCGCGCGGGCAAAAGCGACCTTCTCACGTGACATGTGACGTTCGCAGAGAGGCGGAGCCCGTGTGACTCGAACTACAGCCGAAAAGAGTGTCCCCAATATCTGATGTGCTCGTTCAAATTAGTGAACATTAGGGACTCGTTCGAAAGATTCGTTCATGAATCATTGAGTCAGTGGGTCATACTAGTTTTCTATGCGGAGCCTCTACCGTAGCCACTGAGGCTCGAAGTAGGTAGGCACCGGGGGACTGGCTTAAGTTTTCTCAGTATTGATCCTAACTAAATACATGGAAAACACCTCTGCCACCTCACATACTAGCCAGAAAGGGCCTTTCCGGTATACCTGACAAATAGCTTTTTGATTTTTTTTATTCTGAAGACTTGCACCTATACGACGTCCG
>NW_026999356.1:65939-99190 GCF_037126465.1 Ornithodoros turicata | reverse complement strand
GAAAAAAAGCTATGCCTACCTTGGATTCGAACTAGCTAATCCTACAACCCATGTGTTTGCATGGGTATAAGTCCTCGATCCAACTGAGCTAGCTGGACGGGACGATATATCGCCTTTGAATTCTACCCAGAATGGTGCGTATAGGATCGCGCTGTGAAGCGGTCGTACAAGTCTTCGTACAAGCCGTCGTAATTGGAATTACCAAAGGGAGAGAGCTTCACCTGATTCGAACAATTAAAATGGAAATGATTTAGAAAAAAAGGCATCAAAACTACCATATGAAAAAAAGCTATGCCTACCTTGGATTCGAACTAGCTAATCCTACAACCCATGTGTTTGCATGGGTATATGTCCTCGATCCAACTGAGCTATCTGGACGGGACGATATATCGTCTTTGAATTCTACCAGAATGGTGCGTATAGGATCGCGCTGTGAAGCGGTCGTACAAGTCTTCGTACAAGCCGTCGTAATTGGAATTACCAAAGGGAGAGAGCTTCACCTGATTGGAACAATTAAAATGGAAATGATTTAGAAAAAACGCATCAAAACTACCATATGAAAAAAAGCTATGCCTACCTTGGATTCGAACTAGCTAATCCTACAACCCATGTGTTTGCATGGGTATATGTCCTCGATCCAACTGAGCTATCTGGACGGGACGATATATCGTCTTTGAATTCTACCCAGAATGGTGCGTATAGGATCGCGCTGTGAAGCGGTCGTACAAGTCTTCGTACAAGCCGTCGTAATTGGAATTACCAAAGGGAGAGAGCTTCACCTGATTCGAACAATTAAAATGGAAATGATTTAGAAAAAAGGCATCAAAACTACCATATGAAAAAAAGCTATGCCTACCTTGGATTCGAACTAGCTAATCCTACAACCTATGTGTTTGCATGGGTATATGTCCTCGATCCAACTGAGCTATCTGGACGGGACGATATTTCGTCTTTGAATTCTATTCAGAATGGTGCGTATAGGATCGCGCTGTGAAGCGGTCGTACAAGCCTTCGTACAAGCCGTCGTAATTGGAATTACCAAAGGGAGAGAGCTTCACCTGATTCGAACAATTAAAATGGAAATGATTTAGAAAAAAGGCATCAAAACTACCATATGAAAAAAAGCTACGCCTACCTTGGATTCGAACTAGCTAATCCTACAACCCATGTGTTTGCATGGGTATATGTGCTCGATTCAACTGAGCTATCTGGACGGGACGATGTTTCGTCTTTGAATTCTATTCAGAATGGTGCGTATAGGATCGCGCTGTGAAGCGGTCGTACAAGCCTTCGTACAAGCCGTCGTAATTGGAATTACCAAAGGGAGAGAGCTTCACCTGATTCGAACAATTAAAATGGAAATGATTTAGAAAAAAGG
The DNA here is from genome assembly GCF_037126465.1 of Ornithodoros turicata. NCBI lineage: Eukaryota > Metazoa > Arthropoda > Arachnida > Ixodida > Argasidae > Ornithodoros > Ornithodoros turicata. The sequence goes on along the minus strand of NW_026999356.1, from coordinate 97,812 downwards.
CATCAAAACTACCATATGAAAAAAAGCTATGCCTACCTTGAATTCGAACTAGCTAATCCTACAACCCATGTGTTTGCATGGGTATATGTCCTCGATCCAACTGAGCTATCTGGACGGGACGATATTTCGTCTTTGAATTCTATTCAGAATGGTGCGTATAGGATCGCGCTGTGAAGCGGTCGTACAAGCCTTCGTACAAGCCGTCGTAATTGTAATTACCAAAGCGAGAGAGCTTCACCTGATTAAAACAATTAAAATGGAAATGATTTAGAAAAAGGGCATCAAAACTACCAAATGAAAAAAAACTATGCCTACCTTGGATTCGAACTAGCTAATCCTACAACCGATGTGTTTGCGTGGGTATATGTCCTCGATCCAACTGAGCTATCTTTTTTTTTTTTATTCCATTAAAATTTTCAACACGACACCATCTCTTTGGCGTCGTACACTTAAAACCACCTCACAATGAGCAGTCCTTGTGGTCACTCCAGATGACTGTCACAGGAAAGTTATCAAGAAGTCCTCAACTTAATAAGGAGCCATGAGCTGTATGCAAGAGTCGCTGCTACTAAAATCGACGGGGCGGAGGGACACTCTCAGCTCTTCTGGGAATGAGTTGCACAATGTATCGCGCAAGTTAATTACACTGCGTAGGAGGTCGTCGTCGCCGACGCCGCGCTCCTGTAATACACTCACAGACCAGTTGATCTTAGTTACGAGCAGGACGAGCGGAATTCGCGAATGAGACCTGCCATTTGCAATGTCCATGCGATGAATCCACAGTACGTGCAGGCCAAGGAGGCACAGAAGGCTTAGGCCGACGCTGCACTCCGTTGCAACTTCAAGGAACTTCAGACGAATCCACGTGAGTTCCTCCTCGATACCAAAAGTTGTACGCAGAAAGCCCCAAAACTGTACAGCATTTCTGCATCCCAGGAAAGTGTGAGGCAGATCCTCCCCTGCCGCGAAACACATGTCGCATTTGTTGGACCACGGAACCGTGAAGCCCTTCTTTATCAGCCATGACTTGACCGGCAGGGTCTCAGTGTGAAATAATGTAAAAAACCTCTGGGTACCTGTGGATACTGGCAGTTTCTTCACATTCTTAAGGACCATATCTTGCTCTCTCCCTGGATAGTTGCTTCGATACAACGGTGCAGGAAACAAACTGTTGATCATATCCCAGTACAACTTCTGACGCTTAACCGAGATTAGATACTCCAGGAGAACATATCCTTCAAGAAGTTAACAGACTGAGCTACTTCCCTGTAGAAAGCGAGACCCATCTTACGCTTCGGAGGGTTCGCCGTCGTCACTGTGAATGCGGGTGTGAAGACACAGCCAAGCGTCTGAAAAGCCCACTGCAGGACACCGTGCTTCTTTTTCCGAAAGTAGAGAAAACGATGGACTAAAAGCTTGACAGCTACGTTGACCAATCCAAATCCACCCCCTTGTATGGAGTGGAATATGTTAGTTCTTCTCATCCTCTCCATTGGCGAGTTCCAGATGAAGACAGCGAAGATCCTACGCACGCGGTGCGCACATGATGCTGGACACGGTGTGACCTGGGCATGGTAGAAGAACACTGGATAGACTGCAGTATTGCAGATGAACGATCTCGTTAAGAAAGACGTGTTCCTTCCAGCCCACTTCAGGAGCGGAGCTCGAAGATGGTTGATATGTGGACTCCACTGTTCAGTCAGAGGCGTCGTGGGATCGAAGGTGATGCCGAGATACCTCTTGATCGTCTTGTCCCATGTGATTCCAGAGAAGTGCTCAGGCGCTGTATCCCAGGGCCCTAGCCAGGCTCCAGAGGTTTTCTCTAGGTTAATGCTGGCGCCGGACGCTTCACAGAAGGTAGCGACGTGCTCGAGAATGAGTTCGACCTGATCCCTCGCAGAGAAGATGACCGCTATATCGTCCGCATAGGAGAGAACGCTCAAGTTACCCCCGTGCGTTTCAAGGCCTTTGATCCTCTTGTCGGCCATGAGGTTCCTGCATAGCGGCTCTAAGTACAGCGCAAACAGAATAGGAGACAGGGGACAACCTTGCCGTACTGACTGCTTCACGGGGATAGGCGCGCTCGGGTTGCCGTTGATGAGTAGTGTAGCCGTTAGCTCTCTGTAGCACGTTCTTATCCAGCCCTCCATATAGTCGCCCACATCACACCACTTGAGGAGTGCAAAAAGAAAGCCATGTAGTACTCTGTCAAACGCGCGACTGAGATCGATCTGAAGTACCGCTAGCGCCTTTTGGAGTGCGTTTGCTACTTCACATACTGTGCGCATCAGGTGAAGATTCGTTACTAGTGAGCGGCCTTTAAAACCATAAGGTTGATGCGTCCCGACTACGGAAGACAGTCCTATCTCCAGGCGTCTTGCCAAGATCTTAGCAAGAACCTTGTATTCAGTGGACAGCAGACTGATCGGTCGGAAGTCGCTGACATCGGTAGCTTCACACGCCTTCTTTTTCTTCCTGATAAGGACTACATGGGCTTGCCTCATTGAAGGAGGGAGGAGCTTCCTTTTGTAGATGTCATCGAAAACGATTTTCAGGATGGGTGCTAGACGCTCGCTGAACAGCTTATAGAAGGCTGTCCCAATGCCATCAGGCCCGGGAATTTCCTAGCTGGCAGCTTTTTGATGGCCCAGAGTACTTCTTCAACACTGATTTCTTCCTGCAATCTATCTTTAACTTCATCCGGAACCTTAGGAACTTGTGCGAATAGGCGTGTGTTCAGTTCATTCACTGGGTTTGACGAAGGCGCTAACAAATCTTTGTACACTTTAACAAAAGCTTCTTCAATTCCTTTGCTGTCACGTACTATGCCGTTACCAGTCTGTACTGCTGTGATGGCGTTCGTCGAAAAGTGTTTCCTCTCCAATGTCGCAAAAACTTTAGCTGGTCGTTCCTCTCTCTCAATTAGTTGAACTCTGCTGCGTATAACGGCTCCTGCGTACTCCCTGTTCAGCAAGGTCCGCAGTTCATCTTTACAATGCCGAATGTCTTCTATAAATAGGCCGGGTGCACGTTCTTCTTCCCGAATTAGAAGCTTCAATGTGTCCACCAGGCATTTCTTCTGGTACTTCGCTCTCTGACTCTGCAGTTGTCCAACGCTGATTGCGGCAGCCGTGAAACGGCACTTGAAGAGCTCCCATGAAACAGCGTCAATCTTTCCTGCAACAACATAGTCGTTCAACAGCTCTGACACCTGAGACCAAAAACCTTCGTCCTCCAGCAATGCTTCGTTGAACTTCCAAGGAGTGTTCCTTGGTGACTGCGTGGTTCTCTCAGGTGTCACAGCAAAAGTCAGAAGCACCATGCCGTGATCTGAATAGCTGGAGGGTTCGACGACATATCGGCTACCGGTGACATCGATCTCCGCAGACAGATATAGCCGGTCCAGTCGTGCATGCGAGCTTCCTTGCCAGTGCGTGAAACGGAAGGTGTTATTCCGTATACCATTTGCTGCATCAACTAGGTTGTTCTCGTACAATAACTTGCTCAGTTCCGTTGATCCGGCGTCCTTCCACGATGTGTGTGAAGTTTTATCAGCAGCCGACAAAACACAGTTAAAATCTCCCGCTAGCAGAACTTTGCCCGGGACATTCACAAATTCCCGCAAAAAGATAAAGAAGTCTTTCCTTTCACATGCTCCATTCGGTGCATATACTGAGATCACGCGTAATAGTTCCCCTTGGATTAGGCAATCAACGAAGCTGATGCGACCTTGGCAGTCATGGCCGATATCTGGAACGACCTTAATCTTCATGGATCGTTTCACAAACACCGCTGTGCCCGCGCTTCCCTGTATAGCTTGAGAATGAAAAACCTGATAAGACTGTTTGAAGAACTGAACGAGATCCTCCTCATTTCCGTCGGTATCAATCTTAGTCTCTTGCACAAACAAGATATCGATGTTTTTCGCTAATGACATGTCCAGAAGGTATTGCTTCCTTTTCCTGCTTATGAGACTTCTGACGTTGAAAGTAGCAACTGTAATCTTCATGGTGAGGCAGCTTTTGGGTCTCTAGTAAGGTGACTGCCCTTATCTCGAGTGTCGTACGGAATATTGGGCACTGCCCATTTCTTGCGTTTGGTTCTAAAACTAGGCCGCTGCCTATTATCCGATTCCAAAGGGGTGTTATTCGGATCGCCCTCCATCTCTCACAACTCGGACTTCCATTGTGTCAGGGCGCCGGCTTAAAGTGTCCAGGTTAGCACCATGATTAGTAGGGGGTTCCTTTCTGTTGCTGGGTTCAGCGTTGCAGTTGGGATCGGTAGGTTGTGACTGGTGTTCTAAAGGAGTCACGGGCGCATCGGGCGTTGCTACGCCAGCCGGGGCACTTAAAATAGCATCGTCGCTAGCGTTGGTGGGCCCTGAAGGGATGTTCATTGCGTTAGCCGTTTCCTCCTGGTCCATGACGACGTCGGCATTGTCCTCCTGGACCGGGCGCGTCATCTGTGCGTGGGATCGAATACAATTTTCTGCGAGGTGTCCAAAACGACGACAGGTAGTGCACCTCGGGGTTTTGCAGTACTGCCTAATGTGGCCGACTTCTCTACACCGGAGACATAATCTTGGCCTCCCGGGAACAGACACGAGAACTTGGCTTCCACCCACTTTCATGAGATGTGGAATCCTCTCGGCAGAGACGTCATCATGTAACCTAAGCTTGACAACTGTCGTTGTTGATTCTACATGCCCGAAAGTGTCGTCGCGCCATCTCTCGCGCTGCACATCAGATACCTTGCCGAAGCCCTGGAATGCCAGCTGAAGTTGGGAGTGGCTCACATGATAGGGTATCCAGAAGACTTTCACTGTCAGTTCCCTTTGGGACGGGTCAAGTAGTAGGCACCTCTTTCCTTTTACCACACATTCCTTATGTCGGAGTATCCTGTCCTTTGCATCCTGCGTGCTAGTCGTTAACAGCCAGACATGATTCATTAGGTACGCGCCGAACTGCATGATATCTTGAGGATTGCCAAAGCTCTTTAAAGCAGGCTTAAAGTCTTCAATTCGATAGGGCCTACCGGTAATATCCGCATGCATAATGATGGCATTGCATCCAAGAGAATCCTTCGGTAGTACAGGAAGCACAATTCTGTAATCCTGAGGCACACTTGAAGCAGAAGATCCTTCTGTATCCAGGCTAGGGTTAGCCTTGTTTACCGCTCCAACCGAGCTCATGATACCACGTCCGAACTCGTTCGCAGCCGGAAGTAGAATCCAACTGAGCTATCTGGACGGGACGATATTTCGTCTTTGAATTCTATCCAGAATGGTGCGTTATAGGATCGCGGTGTGAAGGAGTCGTATAGGTCGTCGTAATTAGAATTACCAAAGGGAGAGGGCGTCAACTGATTCGAACAATTAAAATGGAAATGATTTAGAAAAAAGGCATCAAAACTACCACATGAAAAAAAGCTATGCCTACCGTGGATTCGAACTAGCTAATCCTTCAACCCATGTGTTTGCATGGGTATATGACCTCGATCCAACTGAGCTATCTGGACGTTCTTTTTTTTTTCCTTTATTTACGTCGCTACATTAAAACCATTACATCATAAAAGGTCACCCAGACTGTGGTGGCCGTACGCTATTACTGCTAGCGTAGCTTCAACTACTAGTGCCACGCGAGGCACCCGCAGTTCACGTTACAGCACAGTTTTTTCCCACGGATTACTCAGACATTTCTGAAGTGTCGGGAGATCCATTGCTCCACCCCTGTCTGTGTCCATCAAGCTAAGAGTCCACTGCGCTACCTGGGCAACATATTCCCAATGACTCTTGTTTCTCGCTCTACCATCTGCCTTGTCATTACGGTCTGACCAGATTGCTTGGATTCCAAGCAACAAGATGACTTCCGCGGTTTGTCTAGGCATGCTCTGTATTGGACGCAGATATTTAAGGCTCTCCCATGTCACATCCAACCTCTGCCCCAGAGCTTTCTCAATATCTGACCAAATACATATAGCATTTCTGCATTCTGTAAATAGATGCCGAACCGTCTCTTCCGCTGAACAGAAGTAGCACTTCGTCGACATCACTAGGAAACCCTTGTTCAGTAACCATTTGTTTGTTGGAAGGGTCTCCGTCAACAATCCTATGAAAGTGTTTTTTACGTACTGCGCCACCGAGTAATGCCTTAGCCTAGCCATTACATTTGCCTGCCTTTTACCCGCCGTCGGACTCCAATATATGGGTACCGGGCAAACATTCTCCATCACCGCCCAGTACAGAGTCTTTCGCTTAACTCCTACTAGGTAATCCCATGAAAACCGCAGAGTCAGAAAACGCACAGCGTAAGCTATCTCCTTATAAAAGGCACTCACTTTCCCTGCACTTCTACCCCGGCCATACCAGGATGATACCGTCCATTCTCCAAGATAACAAGTACCTAAAGTTTGCATGGCCCACCGTAAGAGCGGGCTGCGCACATTACGAAAATACATGAATCGATGCACCAAGATTTTCACTTCAAGATTCACTAGGCCAAATCCACCCATCTTTAGACCTCGAAACAAATTGTTCCTGGCCATTCTCTCGAAGGATGAATTCCAAATGTTCTGGGCAAAGATCCTGTGCACATTCCCAATCACCTGGGCGTTACACGGCGCTGCCTGACCCACATACCACAGCACTGGATACAAAACAGCATTAGAAAGGTACGCCCTATTTAAAAAGGTCAGCGACCTCCCCCGAATTCCTGCCACCTTCCCACGCACCGCTCCCAGGCGGGATGTCCATGATGACCCGATAGGAGCGTCTCGGTCTAACACAATTCCAAGATACTTAAGCCTCCCCACTTCAAAAGTGACTTCCATGAAGTTGACAGGGGTCGTCCCTCAGTCGCCTAGCCACGAGCCTTTAGTCTTTTTTATATTCAGCACCGCACCCGAAGCTCTGGAAAATTCACCCACATGACGAAGCACCTTTCCTATTTGTTCTTTGGAAGAACAAATCACAGCCAGGTCATCGGCGTAGCACAACACTTTCACCTCTACTGTAGGCGTTCTCAGGCCAATCACTGTAGTGTCCTGTAATATACGTCTGCACAGGGGTTCAATATACATTGCAAATAACGTAGGAGAGAGGGGACATCCCTGACGAACAGATGCTCGCACGGGGATGCTTTCCGTTATCCTGCCGTTCACTACCAGACTTAGTGTAAGTTCTCTGTAGCACAGTTTAACCCAGTTGAACACATATTCTCCAACCTGGCATTGTTTCAGCAACTCGAACAAATATTCGTGTTTAACCCGATCGAAAGCCTTGCTCAGATCTGCCTGCAATACGGCGAGCGGCGTGCCAGTCATTTCTGCCCATTCCCACACTGTCCGCATAATATGCAAATGTTCGGTGATCGATCTGCCTTTTAAGCCGTATGCCTGGTGGCTTCCAATCACTTCCCTGAGCCCCAATTGCAGTCTTTTCGCTAAGATCTTGGCAAGGATTTTGTAATCACTACAGAGCAAGCTGATGGGTCTGAAGTCACTTACTGTAGGAACTGCACAGTTGTTCTTTGGCAGGAGCACGGTATGCGCTTTTCTCAAAGACGGCGGAAGTAACTTCCGTTTGTATACATCAGCATATACATTTTCCAATACTCCAGCTACTTGATCACAAAAGGTTTGATAAAAGGCGTTTCCAATGCCATCCGGACCAGGCGCTTTATTCTTTTTCATACTTCTTATCGCTGCAGCTATCTCGTCGGCTTCAATCACAGTATTCATTTGATCTCTTACTCCTGTCGGTACTGTTGCAGTCCAGATCACTTCCGCGAGTGTGCCTGCATCCCGCGTTCTTTCATTACTGAGAAGTCTTTGGTATTCGTCGACAAATATTCTTTCAATTTCCCTTTCCTCCTCAATGACGCCTGCTATGCCTTTCAGTCTTCTGGTCGTTTTTCGTTCAGCATGCTTGCGCTCCATTGTCAAGAAGACCCGCGAAGGCTGTTCATCTGCAGCGAGAGCCTGCTCCCTGCTCCGAACCACCGCTCCCCTGTATCTCTTCTGGAGGATTCTGAGGTACTCTTCCTTGCACTTCTTTATCTCATCAACAAAGCTCCCTGGATTTGCTTCTTCCTCCTGCACCAACTTCAAAAGAAGATTTTTATAAGCCTTCCTCTCTTCATCCTCCTCTCTCTTCCTCCTTTCGCCTTCTTCTTTGGCAACCCTTTGCACCTTCAACTTGAACTTCTCCCACGTACAAGCATCACATGCCTCTGACTGCAACATGTGGCTAAGCTCTGAAGCGATCCTATGGCAAAATGTTTCATCTTTTAGAAGCTCCTCATTCAACTTCCAATGGCCCTGCCCACTCATCTGCCGAACTTCGCTCTTTCCCAGGGAAATAGTAGTCGCAACCAAAGCATGATCCGAGAATGGCACCGGGACAGTTGCAACCTTGCACTGACCCCTCTTCAGCGAGGCGGACATATAGATCCTATCTAGTCTGGCATGGCTGTTTCCTTGCCAATGGGTAAAGTTTACTTGTCCGTTGTCACATTCCTCAGATGCATCTACAATGTCAACTGTATCGCATAGCTTACGAAGTACAGACACACTTCCATCTTTCACGCGACGCTTGGGTTGTCTGTCACTGTCCTTTGTGGTGCAATTAAAATCTCCTGCCATCAAAATTTCCGCCGAAGTGTCAGTAAAGCCATCCAGCGACTGGAAGAACTTCGTTCTATCGGTTACATTTGTTGGCGCGTAAACTGATAAGACGCGAACCAGTCTTTTCCCTAGGAAAACATCAACCGCGGACACCCGTCCTTCGAGATCATTTCCAATTTCAGGTACTACCACTATTTCTGCACATCTTCTTATCAAAACCGCTGTTCCGGCTCTATTTGGGCTTCCTCTGGATAAGAAAATCTGATAGTGGCGTTTATAAAACTCTGCTGCTTCAATCTCTCCTTCCAAAGTTGCAATTTTGGTTTCTTGCAAACAGGCAACGTCCACTTTTTTCTCTAACAACAAATTCAATACACACTGCTTTCGAAAACTCGACACTAAACTTACTACGTTCAGTGTAGCAATTACAAAAGAACTGCGCATGTTATTTATGTGCCCTCTTCCTTTGTTTTCTGCCCGTCTGTTTTACTATTTTCTCTGCTTATCCCTTCCCTATACCTGTCTCTGGTGTCATACGGCACTGTCGGCGTTGCAACAAATTTCCTTCTCTTGCTTTGCACTATTTTCCAGCTTCTTTCTGCCCTTGGCTCCTCCCTTGGCCTCCGCTTTTCACCGGTGTCTTCTTCCATACGATCTCCACTGGTTAAAATCTTCAGCACTGCCTCCTCATCTATCCCTCCGTCATTCTTTGGAGGCCTTCCAATTTCACCTTCCTGGTTGTCTTCTACGCTTGTCCTACCTCCCGCCGCCTCTTCTACCAAACCGCCGTCGTCTGCTTTCGTGGGGATGTCTCCAGGAATGGGATCGGTGCCATCGCTTCTGCTATCCGCCGGATCTTCTCTTTCTGCTTCCACAGCTTCCTCATGATCCATTGGTATTCCTTCTACGATGTACTCTCCTGAAGCTCTTGTCATGCTGGCGTAGGTCTTAACACAATCAACCATCTCGTGGCCTACTCGGCCACACCCAGTACACCGCGGGGCGTTACACAGCCTCCTGACATGTCCTTTTTGGCGGCAACGCAGACATATCGGCGCCCTGCCTTCCACCGTAACAAGCACTTGACTGCCATTAATCCTTGCTTGGTGAGGAACACTTTCAACAGTCACTCCCGGGTCCAGTTTGAGCGATAAAAGCCTTGACGTCGTCTCCACTTGCTCCATTCCTTCGCTTTTCCATTTCAAGCGGTTTAGCTCTTTCACTTCGCCATACACTTTGAAGAAACTTTTAATCGTCTCGTCAGCGACATGAAAAGGCACCCAGTGCAGTCGAATCTTGACTAATTTCTCCCTGGGGTCCAAAATAAGGCATCGTCTTCCCTTCACGTTTAAGTCTTTCATTTCCAGCAACACGGCTCTTGCTTCTTTATTTTTTAGCGTTATTATCCAGCAATGATTAAACTGATACGGACCCAAACATGCCAGGTCCTCACCTTTGATAACCTTGAGAAGAGACACCTTGAAATCTTCCATTCTGTATGGCCTCCCTCTTAAATCGGCGTGTAGCACCAATGTATCCTCATTCAGCACGCTGGACGCAAAAACAGGCAGCAAAGTCTTGTACTCTTCATCAATGCGATCACCAACCACCTGCTTAACCTGGCTGTCACCAGCCATATTCCTTGCTCCGTCGGAGCTCATGTCGTGCACAACCGTCTCGAACGAAAACCGGAAGTGAACTCGCCTGAGCTATCTGGACGGGACGATATTTCGTCTTTGAATTCTATCCAGAATGGTGCGTTATAGGATCGCGGTGTGAAGGAGTCGTATAGGCCGTCGTAATTAGGATTACCAAAGGGAGAGGGCGTCAACTGATTCGAACAATTAAAATGGAAATGATTTAGAAAAAGGCATCAAAACTAGCATATGAAAAAAAGCTACGCCTAACTTGGATTCGAACTAGCTAATCCTACAACCCATGTGTTTTCATGGGTATATGTCCTCGATCCAACTGAGCTATCTGGACGGGACGATATTTCGTCTTTGAATTATATCCAGAATGGTGCGTTATAGGATCGCGGTGTGAAGGAGTCGTATAGGCCGTCGTAATTAGAATTACCAAAGGGAGAGGGCGTCAACTGATTCGAACAATTAAAATGGAAATGATTTAGAAAAAAGGCATCAAAACTTGCATATGAAAAAAAGCTACGCCTAACTTGGATTCGAACTAGCTGATCCTACAACCCATGTGTTTTCATGGGTATATGTCCTCGATCCAACTGAGCTATCTGGACGGGACGATATTTCGTCTTTGAATTCTATCCAGAATGGTGCGTTATAGGATCGCGGTGTGAAGGAGTCGTATAGGCCGTCGTAATTAGAATTACCAAAGGGAGAGGGCGTCAACTGATTCGAACAATTCAAATGGAAATGATTTAGAAAAAAGGCATCAAAACTAGCATATGAAAGAAAGCTACGCCTAACTTGGATTCGAACTAGCTAATCCTACAACCAATGTGTTTTCATGGGTATATGTCCTCGATCCAACTGAGCTATCTGGACGGGACGGTATTTCGTCTTTGAATTCTATCCAGAATGGTGCGTTATAGGATCGCGGTGTGAAGGAGTCGTATAGGCCGTCGTAATTAGAATTACCAAAGGGAGAGGGCGTCAACTGATTCGAACAATTAAAATGGAAATGATTTAGAAAAAAGGCATCAAAACTAGCATATGAAAAAAAGCTACGCCTAACTTGGATTCGAACTAGCTAATCCTACAACCCATGTGTTTTCATGGGTATATGTCCTCGATCCAACTGAGCTATCTGGACGGGACGATATTTCGTCTTTGAATTATATCCAGAATGGTGCGTTATAGGATCGCGGTGTGAAGGAGTCGTATAGGCCGTCGTAATTAGAATTACCAAAGGGAGAGGGCGTCAACTGATTCGAACAATTAAAATGGAAATGATTTAGAAAAAAGGCATCAAAACTACCACATGAAAAAAAGCTATGCCTAACTTGGATTCGAACTAGCTAATCCTACAACCCATGTGTTTGCATGGGTATATGTCCTCGATCCAACTGAACTATCTGGACGGGACGGTATTTCGTCTTTGAATTCTATCCAGAATGGTGCGTTATAGGATCGCGGTGTGAAGGAGTCGTATAGGCCGTCGTAATTAGAATTACCAAAGGGAGAGGGCGTCAACTGATTCGAACAATTAAAATGGAAATGATTTAGAAAAAAGGCATCAAAACTAGCATATGAAAAAAAGCTACGCCTAACTTGGATTCGAACTAGCTAATCCTACAACCCATGTGTTTGCATGGGTATATGTCCTCGATCCAACTGAACTATCTGGACCGGACGATATTTCGTGTTTGAATTTTATCCAGTATGGTGCGTTATAGGATCGCGGTGTGAATGAGTCGTATAGGCCGTCGTAATTAGAATTACCAAAGGGAGAGGGCGTCAACTGATTCGAACAATTAAAATGGAAATGATTTAGAAAAAAGGCATCAAAACTACCACATGAAAAAAAGCTATGCCTACCTTGGATTCGAACTAGCTAATCCTACAACCCATGTGTTTTCATGGGTATATGTCCTCGATCCAACTGAACTATCTGGACGGGACGATATTTCGTCTTTGAATTCTATCCAGAATGGTGCGTTATAGGATCGCGGTGTGAAGGAGTCGTATAGGCCGTCGTAATTAGAATTACCAAAGGGAGAGGGCGTCAACTGATTCGAACAATTCAAATGGAAATGATTTAGAAAAAAGGCATCAAAACTAGCATATGAAAAAAAGCTACGCCTAACTTGGATTCGAACTAGCTAATCCTACAACCCATGTGTTGTCATGGGTATATGTCCTCGATCCAACTGAGCTATCTGGACGGGACGATATTTCGTCTTTGAATTCTATCCAGAATGGTGCGTTATAGGATCGCGGTGTGAATGAGTCGTATAGGCCGTCGTAATTAGAATTACCAAAGGGAGAGGGCGTCAACTGATTCGAACAATTAAAATGGAAATGATTTAGAAAAAAGGCATCAAAACAACCACATGAAAAAAAGCTATGCCTACCTTGGATTCGAACTAGCTAATCCTACAACCCATGTGTTTTCATGGGTATATGTCCTCGATCCAACTGAACTATCTGGACGGGACGATATTTCGTCTTTGAATTCTATCCAGAATGGTGCGTTATAGGATCGCGGTGTGAAGGAGTCGTATAGGCCGTCGTAATTAGAATTACCAAAGGGAGAGGGCGTCAACTGATTCGAACAATTAAAATGGAAATGATTTAGAAAAAAGGCATCAAAACTAGCATATGAAAAAAAGCTACGCCTAACTTGGATTCGAACTAGCCAATCCTACAACCCATGTGTTTGCATGGGTATATGTCCTCGATCCAACTGAGCTATCTGGACGGGACGATATTTCGTCTTTGAATTTTATCCAGAATGGTGCGTTATAGGATCGCGGTGTGAATGAGTCGTATAGGCCGTCGTAATTAGAATTACCAAAGGGAGAGGGCGTCAACTGATTCGAACAATTCAAATGGAAATGATTTAGAAAAAAGGCATCAAAACTAGCATATGAAAAAAAGCTACGCCTAACTTGGATTCGAACTAGCTAATCCTACAACCCATGTGTTTGCATGGGTATATGTCCTCGATCCAACTGAGCTATCTGGACGGGACGATATTTCGTCTTTGAATTTTATCCAGAATGGTGCGTTATAGGATCGCGGTGTGAATGAGTCGTATAGGCCGTCGTAATTAGAATTACCAAAGGGAGAGGGCGTCAACTGATTCGAACAATTCAAATGGAAATGATTTAGAAAAAAAGGCATCAAAACTACCACATGAAAAAAAGCTATGCCTACCGTGGATTCGAACTAGCTAATCCTACAACCCATGTGTTTGCATGGGTATATGTCCTCGATCCAACTGAGCTATCTGGACGGGACGATATTTCGTCTTTGAATTCTATCCAGAATGGTGCGTTATAGGATCGCGGTGTGAAGGAGTCGTATAGGCCGTCGTAATTAGAATTACCAAAGGGAGAGGGCGTCAACTGATTCGAACAATTAAAATGGAAATGATTTAGAAAAAAGGCATCAAAACTACCACATGAAAAAAAGCTATGCCTACCGTGGGTTCGAACTAGCTAATCCTACAACCCATGTGTTTGCATGGGTATATGTCCTCGATCCAACTGAGCTATCTGGACGGGACGATATTTCGTCTTTGAATTCTATCCAGAATGGTGCGTTATAGGATCGCGGTGTGAAGGAGTCGTATAGGCCGTCGTAATTAGAATTACCAAAGGGAGAGGGCGTCAACTGATTCGAACAATTAAAATGGAAATGATTTAGAAAAAAGGCATCAAAACTACCACATGAAAAAAAGCGATGCCTACCGTGGATTCGAACTAGCTAATCCTACAACCCATGTGTTTGCATGGGTATATGTCCTCGATCCAACTGAGCTATCTGGACGGGACGATATTTCGTCTTTGAATTCTATCCAGAATGGTGCGTTATAGGATCGCGGTGTGAAGGAGTCGTATAGGCCGTCGTAATTAGAATTACCAAAGGGAGAGGGCGTCAACTGATTCGAACAATTAAAATGGAAATGATTTAGAAAAAAGGCATCAAAACTACCACATGAAAAAAAGCGATGCCTACCGTGGATTCGAACTAGCTAATCCTACAACCCATGTGTTTTCATGGGTATATGTCCTCGATCCAACTGAACTATCTGGACGGGACGATATTTCGTCTTTGAATTCTATCCAGAATGGTGCGTTATAGGATCGCGGTGTGAAGGAGTCGTATAGGCCGTCGTAATTAGAATTACCAAAGGGAGAGGGCGTCAACTGATTCGAACAATTAAAATGGAAATGATTTAGAAAAAAGGCATCAAAACTAGCATATGAAAAAAAGCTACGCCTAACTTGGATTCGAACTAGCTAATCCTACAACCCATGTGTTTGCATGGGTATATGTCCTCGATCCAACTGAGCTATCTGGACGGGACGATATTTCGTCTTTGAATTTTATCCAGAATGGTGCGTTATAGGATCGCGGTGTGAATGAGTCGTATAGGCCGTCGTAATTAGAATTACCAAAGGGAGAGGGCGTCAACTGATTCGAACAATTCAAATGGAAATGATTTAGAAAAAAGGCATCAAAACTAGCATATGAAAAAAAGCTACGCCTAACTTGGATTCGAACTAGCTAATCCTACAACCCATGTGTTTGCATGGGTATATGTCCTCGATCCAACTGAGCTATCTGGACGGGACGATATTTCGTCTTTGAATTCTATCCAGAATGGTGCGTTATAGGATCGCGGTGTGAAGGAGTCGTATAGGCCGTCGTAATTAGAATTACCAAAGGGAGAGGGCGTCAACTGATTCGAACAATTAAAATGGAAATGATTTAGAAAAAAGGCATCAAAACTACCACATGAAAAAAAGCTATGCCTACCGTGGGTTCGAACTAGCTAATCCTACAACCCATGTGTTTGCATGGGTATATGTCCTCGATCCAACTGAGCTATCTGGACGGGACGATATTTCGTCTTTGAATTCTATCCAGAATGGTGCGTTATAGGATCGCGGTGTGAAGGAGTCGTATAGGCCGTCGTAATTAGAATTACCAAAGGGAGAGGGCGTCAACTGATTCGAACAATTAAAATGGAAATGATTTAGAAAAAAGGCATCAAAACTACCACATGAAAAAAAGCGATGCCTACCGTGGATTCGAACTAGCTAATCCTACAACCCATGTGTTTGCATGGGTATATGTCCTCGATCCAACTGAGCTATCTGGACGGGACGATATTTCGTCTTTGAATTCTATCCAGAATGGTGCGTTATAGGATCGCGGTGTGAAGGAGTCGTATAGGCCGTCGTAATTAGAATTACCAAAGGGAGAGGGCGTCAACTGATTCGAACAATTCAAATGGAAATGATTTAGAAAAAAGGCATCAAAACTAGCATATGAAAAAAAGCTACGCCTAACTTGGATTCGAACTAGCTAATCCTACAACCCATGTGTTTGCATGGGTATATGTCCTCGATCCAACTGAGCTATCTGGACTTTTCTTGTCCGACGCCTACCCAGCTTACGAGGTCAAATAGGAATTCCAAGCACACCCTGTCAAAAGCCTGCTTTAGGTCAACTTGCAGCACGGCCATGCAAGCTCCCGTTACCCTTGCGAATTCGCAGATCGTTCTCATGCTGTGAAGATTCGTTGAAACAGACCTTCCTTTGATGCCGTAGGTCTGGTGCCAGCCTACGCTTTTCCACAGCATGCTGTCGAGCCGTCGTGCTAAAATCTTCGCTAGGATTTTGTAGTCCATGCACAATAAGCTTATGGGGCGCAGGTCAGACACGGACGATTCACCACCTTGAGTAGGCTTCTTGTGAATAGGGACCATATGACTCTTCCTCAATGACGGTGGCATAAGGCCTCGTTTTTTAATGTCTTGAAAAACCACTTCCAGGATAGGGGAGAGCTCTTCTACATAAGTTTTATAAAACGCTGAGCCCAGCCCGTCCGGCCCCGGCGCCTTGTTCTGTGATAATTTCTTGATTGCGTCTTTGATTTCTCTTTGCGTGATGTCCCCTTGAGCCTTCTCTGCATCTTCTGGCGTTATCTTAGGTATGTTCTTGAATAGCTCTGAATTTCTGTTGACAAGACAGCTGTCCTTCTTGAAAAGACTTCGGTAGTGATCATACAGGGCCGCTTCCACAGCTTCCGCCCCTTCGTGTAGGGTGTCCTCCGTCCGTAGCTTCAAAATTTCGTTTCGCTTAGCGTTCTCCCTTTCTCGTGCAAGAAACACCTTCGTTGGTACCTCATCCCGTTGAATCGTCAGCAGCCTGCTTCGAACTTGCGCTCCTCGGTAGCGCTCGTGCATGCGCTGTAGTATTTCCTGCTTGATTGCTTTGATGTCGTCTGCGAATTGGCCCGGGTTCTTCTCCTCTTCTTGTAAAATCGTTCGCAGGTTGTCTTTTAGCGCTTTCATTTCTTTTTTCTTATCCGTTGCTCGAATTTGAGCCATCTCGATTGCCCTGAGACGGACCTGCTGCTTAAAAAAATCTCCCACGCTGGCGCGTCTATCTCATTTCTGTTCAAATCGGCAATCATGCACTTTATCTCTTCTGTGAACTTTCCGTCCTCTAATATTGTCTCGTTCATTTTCCATGATTGATTACGACGTCGAGCGCGATTACTGTTATCATCTGCGAGCTCGACGATCACCATCGCATGGTCCGTGAAGGCCATTGGGACTACCTTGTATTCGTTTGCTGGTTGATTAAGCTCCCCGGAAACGTATATTCTGTCGAGTCTGGCATGTGACGTGCCCTGCCAGTGGGTGAACAATGTCGTCCTCCCTTCTTTTCCTATCGCAGAATCCTGTAGGTCGTTATTTTGCAAGATCTTTTTCAGCTCGTTCACGCTACTGTCTGTCTTCTCCCTTTTGTACGTGCAATCCTGTCGGCGACAAACACAATTAAAGTCACCGGCTATCACAAGTCTGCTGTCGGTTTGTGTGAAATGATCCATGGTTGTTTCGAAAAAAGTTTTCGCTCCGCGTCTTCATTCGGGGCGTAGATGCTAACTACTCTGATGACATTATTATTCCACAAACAGTCTATTGACGCCACTCGTCCATTCTGCTCCAACTCGCAGTCTATCACGGTGATCTTACTCTTCTTGCTGATCATTATCGCTGTTCCCGCGCTTCCATTTACAGCAGTTGCATGCCGTACGAAGAACCAGCGCTGAAAGGCTTTCACCAACTCCGTTTCTTGCTCGATGGATGATATTTTACTTTCTTGTATGCATGCGATGTCGATGCTTTCTTCTAGTAGAACGTTTCTTAGCCAGGCTTTTCTTTCGTGTCGGATCAGGCTGTTGACGTTTAAGGTTGCAACTTTCAGTCTTCTTTTCATTGTGCTGAGAGTTTGAAATCCGTGGACTGTTTGCCTTTTTCCTTTAGGAGTCTTTGTCTCCTCTCCTCAGGCGTTGTTATTGGCGTCGGAGTGTATCTGACTTTCTTGTGGCTTGCCGTTGAGTCTTTCCATTTGAGGTCGGATCGTCCGCCTTCGGACCCCTTCCCTTTTTCGTTTCCCCCGTCGCTTACTGAAGACGTTGCATCCGCGGCTCCGACGAGGTTTTCGACTTTTCCTTCAACCTCTGATAAATTTTCACCACTCTTTTCGGTGTGGTCCTGATGCCGAGTCTCGCCGTGGCCATCTGGGTGTTGGACGTCAATCGCTTTCGCTTGGTTGTCGTTCTCCGCGTCGTGGTAGCTCGTCGTCGCGTCGCTGCCGCCAGCTGGTACCTCTGCTGCTTCTGCACTATTTTCCTTACTTCCGTCTTTCTTCTTAGAGGCATCTTTTAGGATGGTGTCGCTCCTGGTGGCGTTGTCTTCGGAAACGCACTTGGAATTGTTGATGTCTTCCTCACAACGAATTACTCCTCCAGCGGCGCCTCCCGCTTGTGTACACTCTTCGACATCCATGAGGTCTGTCGTTGACGAATCCCCCACTGTTGCTCTTGTTTTAGAAGCGTAGCTGCTGACGCAGTCCTCTGTCTCATGCCCGAAGCCTTTACATGTCTTACACCACGGAGCCTTGCATGCTTTCCGAACATGGCCGACTCTCTTAATCCGTAAGCAGAGCGGTGGCCTGCCGGGAATATCGATTAGCACCTGACCACCCATAATCTTCATCAGGTGGGGAATGCATTCGACACTGACGCCGTCGCGCAGCACAATAGAAACTTGACGCGTCGTCGTTTCAGCGCCGGCAAACGCCGTCGACCGCCATCTCTCCCTTTTGATTTCTTCCACCTTTCCATAGGTGCTTAGAGCATTGGTTACTGCGTTATCCGGTACATGCATTGGGAGCCAGTGCACGGAAAGACGAACTTCTTTCTGATTCGGGTCCAGGATAAGGCATTTTTTGTTCTTCACTGTGATAGTTTTCTCCGCCACAAGCTTTTCCTTCGGCAGCCTTGAGTGCAGTGTTAAAGCCCACACGTGATTATAAAGATACGCCCCAAACTGGGCCACATCGTCTTTCGCGATAATTGACAACACCCCTTCCGCAAAATCGTCGGCTCGGTAAGGCCTTCCAGCTGGATCCGCATGCAGAAATATGGTGTTATAGGAAATATTGCCAGTCGGCAACGTAGGCAGAAGAAGTCTGTACGTGGTAGAAGTCTGACTTGCCGTTTGTCCTTCGGTGAAATCCCGGCTAGGGTTAGCCGTGTTGGCCGCTCCGACGGAGCTCATGTTTCCCACAACCTTTCGCTTGCGCTATCGGAAGTAGAATACTGAGCTATCTGGACGGGACGATATTTCGTCTTTGAATTCTATCCAGAATGGTGCGTATAGGATCGCGCTGTGAAACGGTCGTGCAAGCCGTCGGTCAAGCCGTCGTAATTGGAATTACCAAAGGGAGAGAACTTCACCTGATTCGAGCAATTAAAATGGAAATGATTTAGAAAAAAGGCACCAAACTACCATATGAAAAAAAGCTATGCCTACCTTGGATTCGAACTAGCTAATCCTACAACCCATGTGTTTGCTGGGGTATATGTCCTCGATCCAACTGAGCTATCTGGACGGGACGATATTTCGTCTTTGAATTCTATCCAGAATGGTGCGCATAGGATCGCGCTGTGAAACAGTCGTGCATGCCGTCGGTCAAGCCGTCGTAATTGGAATTACCAAAGGGAGAGAGCTTCACCTGATTCGAACAATTAAAATGGAAATGATTTAGAAAAAAGGCACCAAACTACCATATGAAAAAAAGCTATGCCTACCTTGCATTCGAACTAGCTAATCCTACAACCCATGTATTTGCATGGGTATATGTCCTCGATCCAACTGAGCTATCTGGACGGGACGATATTTCGTCTTTGAATTCTATCCAGAATGGTGCGTATAGGATCGCGCTGTGAAGCGGTTGTACAAGGCGTCGTACAAGCCGTCGTAATTGGAATTACCAAAGGGAGATAGCTTCACCTGATTCGAACAATTAAAATGGAAATGATTTGATTTGTAAAGTGGAAATGGAAAGTCAGATGTCCTGGGATTTCTCTTTGCACACAGACGTGACCGCGAAACTAAATCACTTCTTGTCAACTTTATCGAAGATGATTCGACAGAGCTCTTCCAGTACTGCACCTAGTAAGCGTAACACGATTCGACAACCATGGATTACAAAGGGAATACTAAAAAGCATAAAACATAAAAATAACTTGTACATCAAGCTACGGGGTTCACCGTCAAATTCTAATTTACGACTGAGATACAATAAATACAATAATACCCTTAGGAATGTTCTACGAGTAGCAAAAGTCAACTACTACTCCAAAATTATCGCTGACGCTAGTGATAGCCCCAAAGCCATGTGGAACGGGATTAATACTGCTATCTCACTCTTAAGCAGCGACGTACTTCTAACCAGTCCCGTTGCCGTGGCAGAGAAGTTTAACGATTACTTCTGCAACATTTCGAAAAGCGTGCCTCAGCTGACCGAGTTCACGCAAACGTTTCCGTTACCTCCTGTAAACAAACATAGCCTTTTCCTAGGACCATCTACACCTGATGAAGTACTTTCGATTATTAAGACACTGAAATCGTCAAATTCATGTGGCCACGATGGCATATCGGTAGCTCTTTTGAAAAAATTTGGTCATTTGCTCGCTGCACCATTGGCGACTCTGGCAAACGATATCTTTTCCCAGGGGTCTTTTCCGGATTTGTTAAAGGTTGCTAAGGTTATTCCAGTTTACAAAAAGGGCAGCAGGACAATGGCTGGTAATTATCGTCCTATATCTATACTTCCGTCTATTAGTAAGGTGTTCGAAAAATTAGTGCTGCTGAGGCTTGAATTCTTTTTCGAAAAACATAAATTACTACATCCATTCCAGTTCGGTTTTCGCCCGGGGAAATCCACAACCTTAGCGTTGGTAAATGCCACTGAAAAGATTAAGCGTAATATCGAAGCAAAACTACTTACCATGGGCATCTTTATCGACTTGACAAAAGCTTTTGATTTAATAGATCATCAGATCCTGCTTAAAAAACTTGAGAGGTACGGTATACGTGGCTTAGCTTTGAACTTATTGACCAGTTATTTGGAAAACCGGAAACAATACGTAACACTCAGCAACTCTAATTCTTGCATTGGAACACTGACAACAGGCGTTCCTCAAGGCTCTATTTTGGGACCTTTCCTATTTCTTATCTATGTTAATGATCTCCATGATTACCTACATGAAGACTGTTTCCTTTACGCGGACGACACTAACATTTTTATTGACGCATCTAACACTATGAGCTTGTTTGCAAAGGCAAATAACGTTTTACGTCGGTTCTCCATCTGGCTTTCTGCCAACAAACTGGTTCCAAATATCGATAAGACTTCATACGTAATATTTCGCCCACGACAAAAATATTTGGACCTAGACCAGGAAAAGCTATACCTCGCAGGCCGCCCTCTCAGCAGAGAGTCTTCAGTCAAATTTCTCGGCGTTATTTTACATGAAAACCTATCATGGGATGATCATGTTAAGTTTGTCCGACTCAAAATCACCTCCGCCTTGTTCGCATTTTCTAAGTTAAGACAATTTCTTTCTATCCAGGCGCTTCTAATGGTTTACCACGCTCTAGTCCACTCCAATATTTCGTACGCTCTGGAGGTCTATGGGCTGACCTATCCCTCCACCCTTCTTCCTATTTTTCAGTCCCAAAGAAGGGCCCTGAGGATAATGTTGTTCATACCCCCCTGCGAATCAATAGCGTTTGCCTTTCAGTGTTTGTCAGTGCAAAATGTTTATTCTCTTGTTAAGCATAAAGTCGCACTTTTCATGTACAAGTTGATCCATGGGGCTATCACGGACCATTTGATCTCTCTCAATCGTGTTCATACATTGTACAACCTACGTCATCAGCCTGACATGCTTCAACCTCCTTCTTCACGTACAAATTATGGTATATTTTCAAAGTCTTTCTGTGGTTCCAAGGTATGGAATTCCCTACCGTTGCATATCAGAACCCTGTCTTCCTTTTTTCAATTTAAGAGGTATTCCTGTTTACATCTCTCACAATGGCAATGGGACACGAAAGCTCTATGATTTAGTAATGATCTCTTCCTTTCTTTCTTGACATAACACGCCCTTGATATGACTTATACAATTGTTTTATCTATGTCGGTAATGCTCTTTGCTTACTATAGGTTGCACCATAATGTTTCACTTTCCTTGTCAATGCATTTTTGTCAATTGTTTGTCCAATGTCTTTTTTTTTCTTTCTTCTTTCTTTCCCACAAGGCTTGTTATATATTCATGTATGTCTGTGTATCTACTGCTGGGACTGTTACACAGGGCACGCCCTCACAGTCCCATTTGTAATTCATTGAAACTCAGAAAGAGTAAATAAATAAAACCTGAAACCTGAAATAAAACCTGATTTAGAAAAAAGGCATCAAAACTACCATATGAAAAAAGCTATGGCTACCTTGGATTCGAACTAGCTAACCCTACAACCCATGTGTTTGCATGGGTATATGTCCTCGATCCAACTGAGCTATCTGGACGGGACGATATTTCGTCTTTGAATTCTATCCAGAATGGTGCGTTATAGGATCGCGGTGTGAAGGAGTCCTACAGGGCGTCGTAATTAGAATTACCAAAGGGAGAGGGCGTCAACTGATTCGAACAATTCAAATGGAAATGATTTAGAAAAAAGGCATCAAAACTAGCTTATGAGAAAAGCTATGCCTAACTTGGATTCGAACTAGCTAATCCTACAACCCATGTGTTTGCATGGGTATATGTCCTCGATCCAACTGAGCCAGCTGGACGGGACGATATTTCGTCTTTGAATTCTATCCAGAATGGTGCGTATAGGATCGCGCTGTGAAGCGGTCGTACAAGCCGTCCTAATTGGAATTACCAAAGGGAGAGAGCTTCACCTGATTGGAACAATTAAAATGGAAATGATTTAGAAAAAAGGCATCAAAACTACCATATGAAAAAAAGCTATGCCTACCTTGGATTCGAACTAGCTAATCCAACAACCCAAGTGTTTGCATGGGTATATGTCCTCGATCCAACTGAGCCAGCTGGAGGGGACGATGTTTCGTCTTTGAATTCTATCCAGAATGGTGCGTTATAGGATCGCGGTGTGAAGGAGTCGTACAGGGCGTCGTAATTAGAATTACCAAAGGGAGAGGGCGTCAACTGATTCGAACAATTCAAATGGAAATGATTTAGAAAAAAGGCATCAAAACTAGCTTATGAGAAAAGCTACGCCTAACTTGGATTCGAACTAGCTAATCCAACAACCCATGTGTTTGCATGGGTATATGTCCTCGATCCAACTGAGCCAGCTGGACGGGACGATATTTCGTCTTTGAATTCTATCCAGAATGGTGCGTATAGGATCGCGCTGTGAAGCGGTCGTACAAGCCGTCCTAATTGGAATTACCAAAGGGAGAGAGCTTCACCTGATTGGAACAATTAAAATGGAAATGATTTAGAAAAAAGGCATCAAAACTACCATATGAAAAAAAGCTATGCCTACCTTGGATTCGAACTAGCTAATCCAACAACCCATGTGTTTGCATGGGTATATGTCCTCGATCCAACTGAGCCAGCTGGGCGGGACGATATTTCGTCTTTGAATTCTATCCAGAATGGTGCGTATAGGATCGCGCTGTGAAGCGGTCGTACAAGCCGTCCTAATTGGAATTACCAAAGGGAGAGAGCTTCACCTGATTGGAACAATTAAAATGGAAATGATTTAGAAAAAAGGCATCAAAACTAGCTTATGAGAAAAGCTATGCCTAACTTGGATTCGAACTAGCTAATCCTACAACCCATGTGTTTGCATGGGTATATGTCCTCGATCCAACTGAGCCAGCTGGGCGGGACGATATTTCGTCTTTGAATTCTATCCAGAATGGTGCGTATAGGATCGCGCTGTGAAGCGGTCGTACAAGCCGTCCTAATTGGAATTACCAAAGGGAGAGAGCTTCACCTGATTGGAACAATTAAAATGGAAATGATTTAGAAAAAAGGCATCAAAACTAGCTTATGAGAAAAGCTATGCCTAACTTGGATTCGAACTAGCTAATCCTACAACCCATGTGTTTGCATGGGTATATGTCCTCGATCCAACTGAGCCAGCTGGGCGGGACGATATTTCGTCTTTGAATTCTATCCAGAATGGTGCGTATAGGATCGCGCTGTGAAGCGGTCGTACAAGCCGTCCTAATTGGAATTACCAAAGGGAGAGAGCTTCACCTGATTGGAACAATTAAAATGGAAATGATTTAGAAAAAAGGCATCAAAACTAGCTTATGAGAAAAGCTATGCCTAACTTGGATTCGAACTAGCTAATCCTACAACCCATGTGTTTGCATGGGTATATGTCCTCGATCCAACTGAGCCAGCTGGGCGGGACGATATTTCGTCTTTGAATTCTATCCAGAATGGTGCGTATAGGATCGCGCTGTGAAGCGGTCGTACAAGCCGTCCTAATTGGAATTACCAAAGGGAGAGAGCTTCACCTGATTGGAACAATTAAAATGGAAATGATTTAGAAAAAAGGCATCAAAACTAGCTTATGAGAAAAGCTATGCCTAACTTGGATTCGAACTAGCTAATCCTACAACCCATGTGTTTGCATGGGTATATGTCCTCGATCCAACTGAGCCAGCTGGGCGGGACGATATTTCGTCTTTGAATTCTATCCAGAATGGTGCGTATAGGATCGCGCTGTGAAGCGGTCGTACAAGCCGTCCTAATTGGAATTACCAAAGGGAGAGAGCTTCACCTGATTGGAACAATTAAAATGGAAATGATTTAGAAAAAAGGCATCAAAACTAGCTTATGAGAAAAGCTATGCCTAACTTGGATTCGAACTAGCTAATCCTACAACCCATGTGTTTGCATGGGTATATGTCCTCGATCCAACTGAGCCAGCTGGGCGGGACGATATTTCGTCTTTGAATTCTATCCAGAATGGTGCGTATAGGATCGCGCTGTGAAGCGGTCGTACAAGCCGTCCTAATTGGAATTACCAAAGGGAGAGAGCTTCACCTGATTGGAACAATTAAAATGGAAATGATTTAGAAAAAAGGCATCAAAACTAGCTTATGAGAAAAGCTATGCCTAACTTGGATTCGAACTAGCTAATCCTACAACCCATGTGTTTGCATGGGTATATGTCCTCGATCCAACTGAGCCAGCTGGGCGGGACGATATTTCGTCTTTGAATTCTATCCAGAATGGTGCGTATAGGATCGCGCTGTGAAGCGGTCGTACAAGCCGTCCTAATTGGAATTACCAAAGGGAGAGAGCTTCACCTGATTGGAACAATTAAAATGGAAATGATTTAGAAAAAAGGCATCAAAACTACCATATGAAAAAAAGCTATGCCTACCTTGGATTCGAACTAGCTAATCCTACAACCCATGTGTTTGCATGGGCATATGTCCTCGATCCAACTGAGCTATCTGGACTTTTTTCTTTTTTTCCTTTACTTAATGATACATGACAGCGTTATACAGGCTACACAGAGACCGATACATAGGTTAATGATAGGCGGTGACACTATGATATATACAAAGCATTGGGAATTGGAGTCTGACTTTTACTCCGTTTCGCTGAGCCCCCAACATGTGGCCCTTAGGACAAAGGGGTTTGGCTGCGGGACCTGCGGCCAAAAGTGGCTGCCGTTACAGAATTAGCGATAACTTGGATTCGCATCCATTCAGTGTCGTTATCGAGTGCCTGGGTGCCAATTAAGCTGCATACCCAAAGGAGCTCCACTCTTAAATAGTGCCATGTAGGTTTTGGATTGGGGAGATTTTCTGTCTTCGATGTCCTAGCCTGCCATAATGCCTTCATCCCCAGGACCATTACAATTTGTGAAACCTGACCGTTTCTGCTGTTGCCAGTGAGCAAAAACTTAAGCACATGCCATGACACATCGAAAGTAATCTCCAGTGTTGTGCGCAGGTCGTGCCAAAAGAAAACAGCACTCCTGCAGTTTATAAACACATGTTCCAGTGTCTCGACTTCCCCGCATACAGAACAGGTCATGTAGGGAACCACAAATCCCTTATTCGCACACCATGTTTGTACAGGGAGGACCTCAGTGTGGACCTTTATGAAAAAGTCCTTGCACTCGGGAGCAATGGGAAGCTTGCGTAAGCGGATCAGAACATCGTTGTTTGTTTGTGTCGGAAAAGAGGTACGATAGAGTGGCGGAGGAAACGTTATCGCAACTGTGTCCCAATACAATGTTTTTCTGGACACTGCGCTCAGGTAGCCCCATGAGAAATGCGTTTGGAAAAAGATGAGTGCACTTCTGATCTCCTTAAAGAAACGTAGTTCCCCTGGATCACATATTTGTGCACTGGTTGTAACTACCCATCCATCGAGGACTTGTGCTGCAAGGGTCTGTATTGCGCTCCGCAACACTGGATCTAGCTGGTTTCGAAAGTACATGAAGCGCACTACGAGAAGCTTGATCTCGAGATTGATGACGCCCAAACCACCAGCTTTAACAGGTAGGAAAATGTTTGAGCGCCTCATTCGTTCAAAGCGGGAGATCGATACAAACACCGCGGCGATTCGGTGGTACTTCCTTATGACTTCCGCCGGGCACGCTATCGCTTGCGCTTTGTACAAGATGGCGGTATAAAAAACTCTGTTTGCTACGTAAGCCCTGTTTAGCAGCGTGGTCCTTCGACCTCTGTACCTCGAAGCTCTAGCGTGTAGCTTATCCACGGCGGCTCCTAATTTACTGCCAACTTGCCCTTGCTTCAAAAAGGGTACCCCCAAATAGGACTCAACTTCACTTCCCATATGTATGTCCTGCATGACTTCAGGAGCATTTACCCATTTACCAAGCCAAGCACCTCGTGACTTTGTGGGGTTTACCTGAGCACCTGAGTAGTCGCAGAATTTAAGTGTTTCTTGCAGACATACGTCGATTTCTTCACACTTCCCACAGAAAAAAGTTAGATCGTCTGCGTATGCAAGCAGCTTCACGCGCTCCTCTCCTATCCGTATCCCTTCTATTTTGGGGTTATGTAGGATGTTCTGGCAAAGTGGCTCCAAATATAAGACAAAAAGAACTGCAGACATCGGACAGCCCTGCCTAACACCCCTTTCAACCTTTATATGGGAACTTGCGGCTCCGTTAATTATTAGCCGGGTGCCTATATCTTTGTAGCAGATTTTTACCCACTCACAAAGTTCCGTTGCTCCGACTTTCCTCAGAAGGCATTCAAGAAAAGAATGTGAAACTCTATCGAATGCTTGTTTGAAGTCAACTTGGAGGACGCCAGTCGGGCTACCCGTTGCCTGTGCCACCTCACATACGGACCGCATCAGGTGCAGATTCCTCTGAATACTACGTTTCTTTATTCCGTAGCTTTGATGTGATCCTATTATTTTCCATAGAACGCTATCTAGCCGCCTGGCCAGTATCTTTGCGAGTATTTTGTAGTCCGTGCATGTCAAACTTATTGGTCTGAAATCGCTGATATTAGGAACTTCTTTTTTCTCCTTCCTCTTTTTGGGATTAACACAGTCGTACTATTCCTCATAGTTGGCGTTAACAAGCGTCTTTGCCAGATATCATCATACACTTCAACTAGCACTTTACTGAGGTCGTCCTTGAACATTTTATAAAATCCGGACCCTAAACCGTCGCATCCAGGAGATGTGTTGCACCTCAATTTTTTGATAGCATTCCTTATCTCTACTACGGTCACTGGTCCCATAGCATACTCTCGTTCTTCCGCTGCTAGCGTCTTTAGATGCTTTAAGCAATATGATTCAATTGGTGGTATGTTTTCCTCTTGCGCGAAAATTTCCTTGTAATAGTTCTCAAAACTTGTTACAATTTCTTGTTCGAGATGGGTTACGGAACCATCCAACTGAATCGAGTCTATGTAGTTTTGGTTTACTCTTTCGCGTTCGAGTCCGAGAAAAAGCCTTGTTGGCACTTCGTCCCTTTGAACTATGTCAGAACGACTTCGTATTATTGCACCTCTAAGTTTGCATTCAAGACCGCGCATTATCTGCATTTTAACGTCCTTTATCTCACTTTGGAGCCACAGCCAAATCACAGCCTGGATTTCTCTCCTCCTCTTTTATTAGAGTTTGGATTGTGGCCATCAAGGCATTTTTCTTTTGACGTTTCTCCCATGCCATCACCTGGCATCTTTCTATTGCCAGCACCTTTATTTCAGCTTTAAAAAGTTCCCATTCCTTAGCAGTTACCCTTTTCGCACTTAACTGCTCAATTAAACCTTAACTTTCTGCGCAAACACATCATCTCTTAGTATTGTCTCGTTTAGTTTCCACGTGCCCGCGCGTTCGCGTTTGTTCCGCTCACCTGCTTTTTGCTTGAGACGGAAGGACACCATGCCATGATCCGAAAACCAGACAGGTGTTATCTCATAAGCATCGACTTGCTCAGCTCGTTCCGCTGAAATATACACCCTATCTAATCTAGCATGGGAAGAGCCCTGCCAGTGAGTAAACTGGAAAGATTCCCCCGTGCTCGGTGCTACAACATCTTGCAGGTCGAATTCCCGGACCATTTGTTTTAACATAACAACACTACCGTCTTTCTTGTATTCTCGGTATGTACACTCCTCTCGCTTCATCACACAATTATAATCCCCGCCTCCAATGAGCGTGCATGGAACAGCTAAAAACGCCCTGAGGTTTGCAAAGAAGGTTTTTCTTGCAGTACATTCATTTGGGGCGTAGATTGATACGACTCTAATTAACTCCTTCCTAAAAATAATATCCACGACAACAAAGCGCCCACACTGGTCAATCTCACAGTCAATTACCTGAAGCGCAGCCTTCTTGCGTACCATGATCGCTGTCCCGGAACTATAAGGCGGACCCGCTGCATGTCTGACCCAAAAACAATCCTCAAAGTTCCTCACAAAGTCCTTTTCTTCTTCATAGCTGGATATTTTAGTCTCTTGCACACAAATTATGTCTATGTTGTTCATAAACACCAACTGTTTAAGCCACTGTTTCCGCTTAAAGGACAGTAAGCTGTTTACGTTGAGTGTTGCAACCTTTATGTTTCGCTGGGAGGGCATGTTTGAAAAAGGGAAGAAGTTCCTTGGGCTGGTCTGTTTCTGTCGTTGGTCGGTAAGCGTGGCGCAGGGGTGTACCTTTTTCTTCGATGTCGGACTTCCTTCCATTTGTTTTTCCACTGATCTCTTGGCAATTTCCTGTGACCTCGAAGGTCCCCGTCGCTGTGCGCGCATTCACTGCCAACGTCCGATTCACTGTTTACTTCAGAATCGTGTTCAGGAACATCCGTCTTCCCTTGCCCATCGCAGTGTATCCTAGCCTCTTTTCCCAGTAGGTGCAATCCTTGATCCACATGAATCATAGCCCCAGCAGTTGCCTTTGCAGGTTCCTTCCCTGATGTTGCCGCTAGTTCATCTGTTCTCGTCGCGGCCGAAGTCTCACCAGTCTGCTGCGCTTCCGACACTCCTTCCTCTTGCATCCTCTCAGTTGATTGTACCTCTGGCTGTTCTCTTTCTGAAGAATTTACCGCCTCTTTTCCTTCCGTTTCATTCCCTGTCAGAGCGTGATCAGAGTTGCCTATTGTCGTTTTACTTTCCTCTAGAGCACCGTCATCGCATTCCATATCCTCTTGTTCATGCGGTGCACCAAGCGCCCGTTTAGTTTTTGACGCATACGTTTCCATGCAGTGTACCGCTTCGTGTCCGAAAGAGCGGCATTCCCTACACCACGGGGTAGTGCAGTTTTTCCTGACGTGTCCGACTCTTCGGCATCGCAAGCAGAGTGGTGGCCTTCCTTCCACTGCGGCTAGCACCTGACATCCCATAATTTGTAACATATGCGGCAGATTGTCAACGGTCATGCCTTCATTTATTGCCTGCAAAGAGGCAACATCGCACCGAATCCATAGAATTTTCGCAACGTTTATATGGCGCTCCAAGATGGAACGAATGAGGAGGACTAATCTCTTCAGTCCGTATTCACCAGCCGACTTGAACCATTGTTTTGGTGACGTCGGGTTTAAATCGATCACGTGATCTCTCCGGCTATGAAGAGCGGTTGACCAAAGGATGACCACAACGCATGCGCACTATTGACATTGGCACGAGATGGTTGAGGGGAGGGAGAACGTAGCAGACGACAGGATTGTGAAGAGGAAGGCTCCCGTTTTTTTTTTTATTATGATGTTAACGGAAGAAAAGTTCAGGCGGCGCTGGCGCTGCTGCAGGTGGTTGCGGATCGGGGTGTCGGTAATCGGCGGTTATGCGTTGTGCCTACCTCTGTATTTGTGAATGACAAGCTCTTGATAAGTTGATATGGTCGCTAAAAAAGGAGCGTTTGCGATGTTATTTGAAAGGCAGCAGTAGGTATCCTCGCGCAGGTGATCGTTGTGCTTTTGTCGGTGTTCGGTCGTCGATTGTGGATGCGTATAATAACGTCAGCCGCATCGACCATCGCTTTTTTATCGTCTGTTGTGCGGCCTGTGTGGTGAACCGCAACGATCAAGATAACCTCTCGATTGATGGGGCATTCCAGCAGAGTCTTTTATACGCTTTCAAGCCTGATATCATGTTCGCAACGTGTGTACAAGTGCTTGATCACTGTAGGCTATGTAAACAGAAAGAACACTGATGCAAGGGTGACCTTATCCTGCAGGTGACTCCCATACGCATAACTCGACGTGGTACTTTCCAGCGTGTCACAAATCTGCAACGCGTTAGATAATCTCTTTGCTGGCTGTGTTTCTTTGGAGTGTGACTCCTGCGGAAAAACGTACTCATGGTGCTGCCTTGTTTACGTCCTCGTCATGTGTGTGTGTGTGTGTGTGTTTCTTTGTTTGTTTAGCGCTGTTTTCGTCAGTTACCCAGGGCGTCCCTGCTTGTGAGCGTGGAAGTTGCCAGTGTCGTGACCCCCTGTTAGTGCGGTGCTGTGCTTGCCTCTGACCTCCTTTATTTCTGCATTTCAGCATATAAGATTATTGTACAAATCATTAAGCACTAAATTGATTGTTCTGTTCAGCCAACAAAGATACATCATTACGTTGCGACTGTCTCTTGCTCTGATGAAATTTCACACAATGGGAACATACCTAATGTATATATTTGTCCTTACTTGTCATCTGCTATGATGCACTTGACATCACAGACATAATAATTGCTAAAATAAACGGCCACACTTTAATGCCATTACACTGCATCCGAGCCATTCAGAATTTGTAGTTTATTGAGACCGTGTACACAAAATACAGATGTTAAAATGAACCAAATACCTCGTAAAGAAGGATATCTTATACCGGTTTCAATAGTGGTGTTTCAAGGATGGAGCAAACAGGAAAGGACCAAAGAAAACACACACAACAACAGCTGCGACATCAGCCACAAACAAGCCTGTGCTGCCATTTTGGTAATTAATTGTGTTGAGCTTATTTGTTCAAAGCCATACATTATTCAGGAAACACTTTTACACACCTGGTTGGGGACTTATCTATTTTTCCATGCTCATTCTTTAGAAACTTCTCTCTCGACTCCATACTGGCATTGTAAGCAATTACACTGGCATTATCATCGCACCATTACATGCCAAACCATCACCACCACCAATGCCTAAAAACTCCCCACAGCTCATGCCATGTTATAATACGGCTGCCAACATTACATCATGCACTAAACAAGCGTATGAAGGCGGGGTAGTTGGTACGAATTCATTCCGCAGCAAAGAGACGTGGACAGAAGGACGACGACTGCATCATTCACTACGATCTTTGAAATCACTCCTTATTCATGCTTTTTTTAAATTTACGAAAGAATTTGCATAGCGATGCAGTTACAGTTATCACTTCACTCTTACACAAATCACTCAACTTCGACTGTGAAATGACATAAGAGGCCGGTGTGATGCCATGAGAAAGGTAATCGCCATTGTACAATTGTGTAAACTTATTTAGGGAATTTTTACTTCAGCAGCTCTTCACCGCTTTCTTGACATTTTTTCTAGTTTTTCAGTCATGCAATAGTTCTCAGACTATTCCCAGTTTTCCATGCTTTGCTGGATTGCAGACATCCTGAAATACAGACGATGATTCAAGCAACTCAACAACTGGGCGTTTGAGGCTTACATGTTTGTATCATCCGTATGTGTGGCCTGCTTCGACTAATTTTCGTTTACACAG